>NC_141157.1:67651137-67951137 GCF_053477565.2 Lygodium microphyllum
TGTGTATGTATTGGCACAAGAAGCTTATCAAACCTACTCTTAATAAGCTTAGGTATGTGGATATACTTATCCATCAAGGTTACCCTTTGAGCATAGGTGGACATATAGCTATCCTATAGGAAATCAATCAAGAAGTCTTATGTGTAGACTCTTGAAAGCAAGACAAGGAAATGGTCTACCTCACAAGTATATGAAATTTGTTGTAACTATCTTTGGCCAACCTTGAATAGAGAGCCTTTGGTCTCAATATATTGATGGCTTTTATGCCTTTCTGATTTCTTGAAGGATATTTACTCAACTAATTTAGACTTTGTTTCCTAGACTTTTAAATCTTCAAATATTCCATAGTTGCACTAGTCTTCTTGGATGGAATTCTAGATTTATCTATTGCATGGCAAAGGCACCTTGTTTTAGTTTCCAAAAATTTATAGTCTTTAGTTAACTTAAGGGAAGTTGCATGAGCTGCATCTCACACTGATGCTCCCTTTTCATGAGTGGCTTTATTGTGGACCTATGTTGTGTGGCACTATGTGTTTTCTTAGGATCTACATCTCTTGAGGACTTAAGTTTGTTGGGATTTTAAGAACCTTTGGAGCCCCAAAAGGAACACCAAGGAAATAGGATTTCTACTGCAAGAAAATCTATCTATCATCAACAACCATCTTTTTCATATTTTATATGATCTCAACAAAGAAAACAACACCAGGAACAAGAAATCTTCACGCAGCTTCATAAAAAAAACAATTCTCCCACGCCTTTAACTTTAACAAAATCCATCATTCTCTTCATGCTCTTCATAGAATTCTTTTATAGACATAGAAAAACACAAAACAATACTCCATTTTGAATGGAAAGATATCACATATTATTCATCTTCAAAGTTTCTGTAGCTTTCTCTCACATCTCTCATCGATAGATACATTGTTTTGCATAGAATTGGTCTCTCTCTCTCTCTCTCTCTCTCTCTCTCTCTCTCTCTCTCTCTCTCTCTCTCTCTCTCTCTCTCTCTCTCTCTCTCTCTCTCTCTCTCCATCAATAGTACATCATCTCCTCACTACAATACTCAATAATCACTCATAATAATCCTTCTTTGGTCATGGATGCCTCTTCCAAAAGGTGTGTCTAAGATGAAAGGTCACTAGAGCCACTACAAGGACTCTTCATAGCTCATCACTATCACTTCACTCCAGTCTTCTCTTGAGTCTTCAACAACTATTTCTTCCACTTCCTTGAGCTCTTTTGAACTTACATTCACCTCTTTCCAACGCTAGAAAACTTTTCTAAAGTCTCACATACATTCCACAGGACACTTACAGAGGCATATTGAACAGAATAGAACAGGAACAAAGGCTCTATAGAAGCTCAACAGAGGGTTACAAAAGGTCAACAAAAAACATCAAAACCACATAACTCATACTAAAACCATTCCAAACTATTAAGATCCATTCAATGAGCTTTCAAACAATCTCAACCTTCATCAATCATTACTCCATGCTTCATACTGAAGATAAACAAAACAGAACAGAACAAAAGCTAACAGAAGCTATCAAAACCTATCAAAACATCACAGAGCCTCATATCTCTAGTGAAAATCATCATGAGCTTCTAAAAAATAATCAACCTCATTCAAAACACTTTCAAACACTTCCAAAACAATCAATGATCGTGTAAAATCCTTCACAATCAACCATTCAGACCTCAAAAACAACAAAAATCAAGTCATTTTAGCATTCAATATATCCCCACACTTAATAAGGGAGTATCCTCACGACCTAAGAAAAAGGGAATATAAGTTCATCAAAGATCTCAACTCGATCTTCTTTAGCATCTTGAATAAACCACCCAACCACAACCCCAACTTATAACATGTATCTAATAAAGAATATAATGAAAGGAAAACCCTTTATCCATTAACACATCTTATAAACAAATCATGACAAATTCGGAAAGAATATAAAAGGTTCTACATCTTTGTTTCTTAAGATTTTCATCCACCATCACAATCACTACAAATCTCCAAAAATATAGCTCTCGAACAAATCCAATATTCAACCACTACGAACTCATCACATAGAAAGTAACACAACACAAACACAAAACAACTATCTGAATGGCACCTCCAAAAGAAAGATATATATCATTATGAATCATAAAATATACATCCAAAGGTATCAGTGAAGATGATCCCTCTTGAAGACTTGATGATTATGAAAATGATCCTTGGATAAAAGAATTGAAGGCACCACATCCTTTTTAACAAAACAATGTATCTGCTAAGCAAACAAAGAGCATGAAAATACAATACGTCCAGTTGTTGGGAATCAATGTTCACATTGACATTCATGCATAACTTTGGAATGGCCTTTGGATCATTAAGTGAATGCCTATGCATATATGCTAGGTACCAAGCAAAGTGAGCCGTCAATCTCACTGAAGGGTCTGGAGATTGTGAATATTGTTGAGCGAAATGAAGATAATTTTGATACGCTTGACTGATAGTCATCCACTCCCCTGGAATTAATAGCCAATTACTTTTTGGTCCAGTCAAAGAATAAATTGAGCTCCATCCTCTTCTTCTTGGAATCTTCTGAGCAAACCCTTCATACCCACTAATCAATTGAGGGGGCTAAGAAATGGAAGTGGTAGGAGGTGGAAGAGGAACATGTACAAGAGGATAAAGAGATGGATAGGCAAAATCATAAAATGCGAAATGAGCTAAATAGAGATTAGCAAATAATTTAGATAAATCTGTTAAGAAATGTGTTAATTAATAAGTAGAAAAAGTGGAAGGAATATGTATGCATGGGGAAGGACAAGACAGAGAAGGAGAAAATACTTGATCTTCAATGAAAGAACAATAAGTAAAGATCAGAATTTGAGGGGGATCCTGAGTTTGGAAAAGGAGAGGTAAAATGACTGTTGAGTTGAATTTATAAATGGAAAAATAAGCATCATATTGATGGGCCATTTGTTGATAATAAGATAAGCTAGGAACGGATGGACCTAAAACAGATCATCGATGATAAGCATCAAAAAAGATGAATCAAATGGATGTTGTTTGAAAAGATAGGCTAAAAGATCCACCCTTAGTTTGTTAATGTTCTGCACATGAATAGAGACTTTATTCTGTCTTTAGTTCAGGATCATAGAATCAATCATTGGATGCCATGAAGTATTAGGGAAAGCAACCCACTTTGAAATAATAACACTAGAACATTTCATCTATCAGCAACTCCAAATGTTTGACGTACAAGGTAGCTTGTAAGACCACATCCCCAATATACCAAGCTAGATCTTCATCATCTGGAATCAACAGATCACCTCTCAAATACATATAAGACATCAGCATTGTATCCGAAGTCACAAAGTCTTCAAAGACCATTCAAACTGCTTCAGTCAATAAATCTGAAGACCAAGCTCCACTCCATCCATCCTCTGGAAGAGGGTAGAACCATCGTTAAGAGATTAATATAGAAGGCCAACTTTTGTAGTTGATAGTGCATAAAATATGAGTGATCTGGAGAAATATACTCCTGAAACTGCTCAAACAAAGTTCATAATAAGTCCATCTTGGACTGAAGCCTTTCCACTTTAGCCCGGAACAAAGGACATACCATGGCTTGTCATTGGAGAACTGCCAAGTCCGTAGGGGACAAAGAAGGAACTGAATGTACAATAGGACTCTGTGAAGAAGAACGTGACTAAACCGATTGATCATTAAGTTGCTGAATTTGGATACTGCTCTATTCTAGGGTGGTATTTGCTATTTTAAGCTCCTCTTGAAGCTCTTGAGATTCCTTCAACAATCTATCCCTCTTCTCAGTCACACTAACCACTTGGGTTTTAGTGTTAGCTAATTGAGTGTGTAAACTAGAAATTTCCATTTTCTGAGCGTCAATGATCTTAGTCTGCTCCTCCATTTGGATACAAATATTAAAAAAGTGTTCATGAGCAAAAGCGACCTCCTCATTTGCTTTTGTTAGCTCTTCTTTGGTCTGTTGAACTTCGTCATAGCAAGAAAAATAGAGTTGCTGGATACAAGCAGTCTCACCAAGAGCTCAATAGAACTCTGGATGTCTTGACATAGGAAGGGAATTGCATCTCTAGCTACCAAGCATTGTATAGAATGAATGGAAATCTCTAGAGTACCATCACGATGTGCTCTGAAAAGATTTGGTGTTGTAAGGAAAGCTCATAATTGATTGCTAGATTGAACAGGAATGGAGATTGGAGGAATTGAGGCTGATTCAGCCACTCATTTAAAGCGTTTCCTCTGAGCTACCACAGGAGGGATAGGATCAAGATCCTCAATGACAACATTAGTGTGTTCAATAGAAGGAGGATCTTCTATTGGATCAACTATCAATGTAGGAACTTCCTTCAGGGAGGGGGGGGGCATATGCCAAGAAGACAGAAAGGTAGGAACCAAATGTAACATTAGTTACATTACCCCTTGTGGCTCTGAAAAAGTGTTGATCCATCTTTGACAAAAGGTAGGAACTCCAATCAATAGTTATGCCTTTCAACATCATTCTAGAAGCTGTAAACAACTCCTTTGAAAGGTAATTAGAGGGTGTCTTGGCAAGCATAAACATGTCCTAAAAATATTGATATAGCTGCTTCCACACAGGATTAGAGATCATGGAGACACTAATGCCTGAGGTAGTAAGAACCTTCTTGGGGTCCAACACATCTTGTGTTTGCTTTTGCAACAACTTAAAGATATCCTCGTTCGAGAATAATTGTCAAGCAGTGGGGACTCCTCGATAGGATAAAGATAGAGCCTTGCCTAAACTTTTAGGCGTCAATTGGAGAATTATTCCTTTGACAGGGCCAGACCTGTTATTATAAGAGGCTAGAAACTAATCACAAGTATCAGTATCCTCCAAGATAAGTGGCAATGAGAGTGCTATGAACTTAGCTAAACCCACATTGCTGATAAGATCGGAATCCCATAATAAAGAATAGTCATGAGACACCAATGGGACGTACTGAACTGGAGGAGGAGTACGAGGCGCCATTCAGATAGATTACACACACACAGACAATCACAGCAAATGCCTACATAGCAACAGGATAGAGATGAGACATCAATATAAAGGAATAGACATAGACTCGACTGACTAACTAACCACCTCAAGCAATCCACATTCTAGAAAAAATTTGGCATGACCTCTACACACGTGCAACCAAAAGATTCATGCGATGCAATATAATCAGATACCCTGGATCCCCGTATCAGGCAGAAAAGAAAAATAACAAGACATACCGTATCTCTAACATGTCCATATAACCAAGACAAAAAGGTAAATCTTAAAAGAACCAGTCACGTTGACATGACACTAGAACTATTAACCACCATTAACGACAATAGACACTAGACAAGTCTCTATCGTGACCCATCCCCATGAATCGCGTTTATTAAAAAGAGAATGTGCAATGTAGGGAAATTAAATATAATGAAGGGTTCATTTTAATAATGTTATTAATAATGGGTGAGATTTTAGTAGGTTATAAATCTTTAAAAGAAAACAGTGGTTCTTTCTTATCCGTTAGTTAAAATTTATTAAGTGTGAAACGGTGCTCTTTATCATAACTCGGACTTTGAACCTTGACAGTGGTCTCTAAATGCAAATTCATTGATTAAAAATTAAGTGTATATAGAGCACTTTTTGTTTAGTGTGTGCACTTGTGACACCGAGTTCATTTTTAAATAAAGTTAGATGTGTCTATAGCGCATGAAGCACGTGCTAAGTGAACAATGGATTCATCTTAAAATATAAATTTGTGTGTTTAGCGCAGATACACGTGAAAATATGTGTGGATTGAAGTTCTTGTTAGTAATTAATCGTGGTTTTAGGGGAACCAAAAATAAAAGAAATACATGGTAAGGGTGTGTATGCAACTAAAAATTCGGCACACTCGTCCACTAATGTGATGCAAATATGGATTGAATGCAATCACAACGAAATCCAACAAGTAGGTCGACTCGCTGGAAAGTTGAGCACATGAGCTAAAAATAAAATATCATATAGAAATTTTCAACATGCATTTAATGTAGTAATTAGATTCTCAACGACGGATCCATGGATATGGTCTAGAATATGTAGGCTTAGATTTGGGTTTGTTTTGTTTGTATTACTAGTTTGTTTGTTTGTTTTGTTTGTTGTGGCTTTTTTTTAAGATTTGAAATTTTGATAATTAAATTTTTTATACTTTTTAGTTAATGTATTTGATGTAGGCATATTTGTGTGAAAGTTAAAAGTTTTTTGTTTGTTTGAATCGGTGAAAGCGTGGTAAAAATTAAGCAGAATGATCTACTTGATTTTCCATAATTTTTGAAAAAAAAATAGCTATTTTTTGAATTGTTAAAATATTTTTGTGAAAAATAGACTCATTTAGAAATTAATTTATTATGAAAATAATATTATTTCAATGTGTTTTGAAGGTTCCAGCTCATGTCAACTAACCATAATAAAATAGAAGAATAAATTTTAAGATTTTCTTGGGATTTTTTGCTAATTATTAGTAATTTTTAAAGGATTTTATGGCATTATTATGAATTTTTCAAGGTTTAATGATAATTTTTATGTTTTTCCATTTTTTTTAATGGCATTATCAACTGGTTGGAAATTATACCAATTTTTCCAAACATTTTTAGATTTTTCAACTATTTTTCTAGAAATTTTCTCATTTATTTTTTTTTTAATTTTTACATTTGTTTTTAATTTTCTATATATTTGCAATGGTCAAAAATATGAAGGAAAATGTTTTTAAATTTCAAGAAATTTTTTGATTTTTTTTGTATTTTTAGTTTTATTTTTCACTATTTTAATGATTTTTTAATTGATTTTTACTCATTTTACCATTTTTTGATGAATTATATGGGTTTTCTAATTTATGGAAATATAATAATCAAAGTCAAGACAATAAGGTACTTAACAACAGTTGCACGTGAACGGCAACTCCACGGCACAGACGAAATAAGACAGTGGAGCGGGGTAGGGGGGCAACAAACAGCGGAGCAGGGCGGGGGCCCAAAAACTGCGGCAGGGGCAGGAGAGCAGGTGACTGCGACGGGGGTGGGAGGGCCCAGTGGCGGCGACGGCCGAAGGCCCAGGAGCAGCGGCGGGGGCGAGAGTAGGAGGAAGAGGAGGAGGAGAAGGAGGAGGAGAAGAAGGAGAGGAAGAAGGAGGAGAAGGAGCAAGCATAGGGGGGAAGGAGAGAGAGAGAGAGAGAGGAGGGGTGAGAAGACGTGGGAGGGTGGTTAGAGAGAGGGGAAAAAAAGTTAAATATTTTTTAAAAAATAATAGGAAAAAGAAGAAGAAGAAGAAGAAGAAGAGAGAAACGGCCCCGCCCTCCTTCTCGTGTGCGGGCGCAGGTGGAGGGAAAAAAAATTTTGCAGTGCGAGGAACGCGGAGTGAATGCATGGTGGATGACAAAATGAACACGACACGTGTCGAAAGACGAAAACGAGGGCATTCGCTCGCAAACCCGCACAAGTTTGGGATGCAAAAATAGACAAAAATTAATTGCAAAAATTCGTCCGTCGAAACGAAGTGTGGGAAAAAGGAAAAATATCCAAAACGACATGCCGGACATGCCTATCACATCAAAAGACCATTTCAACAGAGATAAAACCCAATCACATGGAAAAAACAAAAAAACATATCCAAAATGGGGAATAAAAATTAATACGAAAAGATTCGGCGATCGAAACATGACAAAGTGAACACAAAAAAAGTCTATAGGAATAGGGAAAATTGTATGGGAAAGGTCGAACGTAGTACTAGGGATGGGAAGGCATGTTCACCTGGAAAAAACATTAAAAAACAATCAAAAACGAAGTCGAAATGAATACTGAGAAATTCGAGCATTGAAACGAAGGGCAATGAAAAGAAAAAAGTGAGGGAAGGGAGTGGGACAGGGTCGCCTAGTCAAAATGTAGTGCCGAGGGCATTAGGGGGCATTCACATGGAAAAAAAATCATAAAAACGCACGAAAAAATTAATTTACTTTCATGTAGACTACACAACCATCTTTTCCAAAAACATAAGAACAAATAACAAAAGCACTCTTAAGTTAGGCTTGAACGAGAGGGGGGGAAAAGGAAAAGCAGGCAAGGGACCAAGTCAGACAGGGCTATGCAATCAAAATTCAATGCGAAGGTAATTAAGGCATGTTCACATGAAAAAATAGTAAAAAACGCACACACAAATACTCAAATTTATAGAAAATTTAATAACAAACAAACCGTCCATCAGAATGATAGGCAATAAAAATGAAAATTGTCTAAGAGAAGGTGTATGGCAAGGCTGGCTCGTCAAATTGCATTTCCCATGTGAAAAATGCACGTTCACATGGAAACACATAAAATGGAAAGAAAATTCTTCAAAAATTAATAACTCAAGATCTAGAGCTCGAAATAAGGGGCTGCAAAAAGGAAAAGTAGCCAAGTCAATGGTAAAAATAGGGCTATCAGGTGGGATGAGGGTTTTGATGAATGTAAGATGTGTTCTCATGGAAAAACATCAAAACAAGAAATAACAGGAACCGAAAAAAGAACGACCACAGGAAAGGGGTAAAGAAGGATGGGTGGGTGGGAAAGGGGCCCCATCAGAGTACAATTAGGACATGGCATTCGTGCATGAGCAAATCATGGTTAATACATAAGGGTATGCAATATAAACGCGCAGGGACGTGTCCCTACACTTAAAACCTTACCATGAAGGGCGAACTGAGCAACAAGGACCTAAGACCACTCATCAAATCAACCATGGATGTTCCCACACTTAAAACATGACCGTCACTAAGAAACACAAGGTGTACAGTTAGAAAAACTTGACCCATATGCCAAGGATTTAAGTAGATTGTCGATGCACGTGTTGTGTCACCGTCAGCTGCAGGAGGTGCCAAAGTGTCTTCACAACACATGTTCAGCATGGTAGTGACCATGTAGGAGCACCCAGGGAGACAGCTCTACTAAGGGAATCATGGGAAATCGAATGGTGAAGGATAGTATACTCGACTCATAGTCACTTAAATCAAAATGAAAGAACCATCACTCGTCCCACAATGGACATCGCTCGTTTTGAATAATGATGGAATCCCCTTCTCACACCTGGTTTAGAAATCAACAAGGGAGATGGTTCAGAGGGAGTATGCCAGTGTGCATAGTTGATGGTGTATTAGTGCATCCAACCCCATCTAGCATAGGTGCAAGTAAAAAGACGAGGGAGCCTTGTAGTGCAGTGTACCAAATAGGGTGATGTATCCTGTGGTGATGGCAGGGACCCATCCCGCGACGGAGAACGTACCTGACACCAAGTGTCGTAACATCCCTCAATCCGCACCTCTCAATAATTGTATGAGGAAATATCAGTTTCTCATGAATAGGACAGAAGAGAGAGAAGAAGAAGAGAGTGTGTGTGTGTGTGTGTGTGCAAAAGAGAGAGAAAGACTGTAGGAAGAGAGAGAAAGAGAGTGACGAGGAGAGAGAAATATTAGAAAAGGAGAGAGGAAGAAGCCATGAAAGCTTGGAGAGAGAGAGGAAGATGAAAGGAGACTTGTGTTATAATTTGATGGTCAGAAATCAAGTCCCTAACACCTTATATACCAGCCAGTGTAGCTAGTATTTCCCCATTATTAAATTCCCCTCTCTTACATTCCATTCCCACCCGAAGGTTTTTGCCCTCAAAAAAAATTTGGGCACTTATGATAATTGGGCAGAAGCATATCAAAGTACTATTCAGCTACATTATTACAGGGGTATACTAATGAATGAAGAGGTATTATTGCGTATGATGGATCATTGGGGTATATACTATACATGGGCCTTATTGGGGAATTATAAAAATGAATTTTTGACCCAAATATCTTAAGTAAATGCGAGCTGCAGATAGTGGACGGCAAGTTGTTTACTACATGGCCCTGTTGTAGTAAATCTATCATAACTTTCTATAGGAGACTCCGACCGAGGCAAGCTACACATCAAAATGGAGCTCTTGGTAAGTGCTTTCAGCGCATGTAGGTTGAGTTTGGTTGTTCAAAGTTTAGAGTAAAATCTGGTATAAAAGAGTGAGCTGTCTATAATCTTCCCTACACTAAATATGGTCATAAATAATCAATCTTCAGCCAAAAGAGTCTACCAAAAAAAGATGGATGTTGGTCTAAATGAGATCCCAAGCAATCCATTAACCTCATGGATCAAAAGGTATTTCGTCATAATGATTGTCCAAGAGAAGAGAAAGCCCATCAAGCATATACTCCAATCCACTCGGATCAAATGGATACAATGAAGTATCCCCATAATCAAGTCCATGATCACATCCATAATCTCTCGTATCATAGGGAAGCACAATGCCATCTTCATATTCATGTATGCCCAAATCATGTATTACATCATCATCGGACATATGCTAGTCATCATAACCATGATCAAGGTACTCATTATCAAATGCGTTCAATGGCTGTTGTAAACCTTGATTAAGTGTAAACTGATGCTCAAGAATATCATCATGAGGTTTCTCCAAGAGTCTAAAACCTTCAGCATAGCCATCCACATCTGTGAGTGCCTCATGTAATGCATCAGCTAAGATGTCATCAGCTTGTACATCTTTCTCTTCAACGTTCCCTTCTTGTACATCTTCTTGGTCTTCTTGCTCATCTTCTTGTTGATCATGTTGCTCATTATCCCAATCTTGTTGTTCAGCTTGCTCATTGCTCTCTTCTTCATCATTAGCACTTTGAAAAGAATGCATCATTACATTTGGGTAATTATGAGGTATGAACTGATTGGGATATAGGATACCATGGTAGTTATGAACTTGCTGCTGATCAAAGCTAGAAGGGTACTGATAAGCATGACCATTATTGTCACGTCCATAAGAACTGGGTTGCTCAATTAGTAAAGGTTCACATGTGTAATCATGACTATGTTGCTGAAAAGGTCGATGCTCATAAGCATAAGCATGTTGCCCATAATAGCCGTTCTACTACCAAGGTTCAATGGAGTGATACTTTGCATTATGACATGGTACATCATATCTATAAGCATTAACATGCTGTCTAGATGTACTTGCATACTACTCATGTTCATTTGCATATTGTTGATGTTCATATTCATAAGATGCATGCAAATCATAGTGTGTGCCATTAGCATATACATGTTTGCCATAAGCATAAGCATTTGATTCAAGTCTTGCTCCTTTTTCTCTATCCATCTTCATAAGAGCAATATACCGATCAATTAAAGCTCCAAGTTTGTCAATATTAGCCTGTGTTTGAAGCCAACCTTGTTCACTAGAGCTGGAGCTATTGATCTCAGTTGCCATTGTAATCAAGTTGCTTTCAGAATCTTCTTGTTTGATGAGCATCAACAAAGGTGCATAACTTCTCTATTTCTGTTCTTGTCTTCCACAAGGTGAATTGCATCAATAAGCTATGTCAACTACTAAGATCAGCATTGATGCCTCTAGTAGCAGCTGGTTGATCTATGTCAAGTACCAAGATCATCCCTACTGTCAACTGGTTGAATGTCATCCAAAATGGCAACAAAAGAAGCTCGGACTCATTCAACAGAAGGGCATTTTGTACAGCCAACACCTCCAAGAATTCTACATATACAGGTGTGCTGGAATAATCAACATTCCCAACATAACTGAATGTGAATCAACTTCTTCTTTGCTTTGTTGCTGAGCAGCAGTGCTTGTTGCTAGATCTTGCATACGTAAAAATCTGAATCCTTATCAAAGAATTTCTCAAGTTCATTTTCAGTAGGACAATTTGCAAGATGTGGATTAGGATGCCACTATGAAGGCAAAACTCTCCATATCCAAAAGGTTTTTCGTCTAGAGAAGGATGAATTGCTTGCATGTGCTGAATTTTAGAAGTTCATTTCAGAAAACCAGGACTGGCTGAAACCTTATGCTACAAAGGGTGCTCAAATGATCTATTATCCTGGAGCTTTCACCGAGTAATGTGCTACTAGATTAGAATTTTTCCCTGTCTCGTGCCTGAGCTACCCTTGGAAAATGTCTCAGAAATGTTGTAGTTGTAGGTCTAGAAAAGGAAGCTAATTGAGAACATGCCTCTCCATTTCCAAAACCTCATCTTTATAGTACGTATTATCTGCTTCACTACAACAAGGACTCTTGCAAACTTGAGATCAAATCTATCCTAGATTCATGCAAATATAAACATCATTTTTGGAAGTTTCAGATGATCTTTCTTCCCTCCCATGACTACCATTTGCTTGAAACCTACGTAACCTATTTAGGGAAACTGAACTTAATCACTCTGCCCAATTCTGAACAACATGCCATTTCTCCTGCGAGAGTTCAGCTATGTAAATTCCCAAAGTTGGAATACCATTACAGGTGGCATATCCACAATGACCATTGCTCCATTGAATGGGCACTCAGCTCTAATTGCAAGGAGCTTAGGAGCCTAGACCTTTCTTACACAAAAATTAGCAACATTGGCTTGGCATCTATCACAAGAACCTCAAACACTTGGAATCTTTGAGCTTGGTTGCTTTCCATAGCATTGATGTTGAAGGCTTGGCACACCTCAACATGGCTGTAAATCATTATAGATATTGGATATATCCAGAACATTCAGAAGTTAGAAGCCTACAATCAATTAGGCTTGACGGCTATGATATTGGTGTAGCTGACTTGTCATTGCTTGGAGAAGGTTGCAAAGCATTGAAATAATTGAGCCTAACCAATTGTAGAGGTGTCACAAATACTGGCTTACCTATTACCCTTGTAACATCTTAGAAATGCTAGAATTATAGAGGACGTCTCAAAATTAGTGTCAGTCCCCCCAGAACTTCCCATGACATGCAGATGCTTTGAACTGCAAACTGCAATTTAATATGTGCTACATTGCACCTAGCAACAACACCAACATCTTTTGCCTAAGTTCTGACAACTACACTTAGTGACCCAATTCGGCCTCATCCAAACAAAATAAGGATGTTTAGACAGCCTGAAGCTGTAGAGAAGCATACTCGTTGATCTCATGACTTCTGTGCAAAAGCATCGGCATACATTCGGCCACCTCTAAAAAAAATCAGCACCCTTCTAAATCTTTCCTAGGCAAATGATTAATCACATCTAGAAATTTCTTGCCCCAACAGTTGACACCCTCACCATTTGATTCTTGTCAAAATATGATTCCTTGAATTGATTTCAATGGCATGGGCTTTCATTCCTTGAAACTCTACTCAAGCATCCCCTCTTTCAATAGAGCAAACTTTCTGCATTAACTATAGAAAGATTGTCAACCCTAATGGCAAAAGTTTAAAGATGCCTTCTTCTTCAAGAGTATGGGAACCTCAAAGATTTTCATGATATTGTCATATCAGGTGCATGATTCTCAGGCATAGAAAGGCCACAAATTGTAAAGGTTCCTCAATTAAATCTTGATGGGCAAATAGCGAGTATCTTTGGCAGCTCTATCTATGAAGTTGGACTTCCAAGATGAGTCACAGGTTCAATCTTTGAATGTTGTGGAGATGTTAGAACTCTTTGTGAATGTAAACTATGAGTGTTCCTGAATGGCTTGCCTTGCCTCAATTTTGTCCCCTCCAATGCCTATCAACTACGAGTGTTCCTGCCTTTCCTTCACTAAGTTCTGGATTAAGCATGACAGCTAATTTGTAATTTTTTGGGCGATAATCACCACCAAGAATTTAGTATTCAAAAATGCGATGTTCATCATCCAATATTTCCAAGATCTCAATGATGGTTGTTGCAAGCAAGCATGAAACGCCTCTTTGGCACTACCTTCTCGGATCTCCACCATGCTGCATAGAAGTCCTCTTTCTTCATTGTCTTGACTGCTTGTTTCTACTAGAGAGCTAAAGCATGTTGCTTTCCCATAAAGACATTATCTTGCTCAACATCTAAAAGTTGTGTGTGGGCCTTGATAAAACTGTCCATAGCCTTGTACAAAATGTCATCATTCCATCTTGCATGTTCACGGAATGCCTTAACAAGGGTAGTTGGCACCAGGGGTGAAGCTTCAAAATCAAGCTTAGGTGATTTTGTCTATTTGAGGGAAGGTGCTCATGCTATTATTTCTGCTACTACAACTATGGCCAAGGTAGCTACTGCAACAACATTCCTACAATTGGGGCAATCTATCCACCAACTATCGCAGTCACTCCTGTGGCACAATCTCAGGTGCAAAACAAAGATTACATAATGTTATAGTTGTAGGGAAGACATATGGGAAACAAGGGTTATGGTTGTCAAATCTGAAGGAAATGCTAAAACAAAGAAGAAAATGGATCCCAGCTATGAGGTGGAGGATGTGGAGGCTAAAATGGCACAGATGGTATGTTCAATTGAGAACAGAGAAGAACCTCTTCCCTAATAGATGGTCTACTAGATTGGAGCCTTTCGAGCAGAGGCAACGAGTTGGAAACTCCTTGTACTTCTCAGCTAGAAACATGCCTCTACTACTTCTACTGCAATCCACGATATACAACACGATGACTATCTTGTCCCCAGGGAACCCAGCGTGACCAGCAATGCTTGATGTTGACAATGGTGTGAAGGATATGGTGATTGAGATGCTTCGTGACCAGCCAGAGAGAGGGCTTTAGAGGACAGCTGTAAGGAAGCAACTATGGTCGTCATGGAGCTTCCTAATGTCACCTCGTCTGCCGATCTCAAGCATCTTGATGAGTACCTCCTCACCCGAAGCTACGGATCTAAGTATCAACCCTCGAAGGACGATGTTATAGCATACTGTGCTTTTTCTGAAGCCCCTGGATCTGATCTGGTTAATGTCTCTCAATGGCACAACCACATCTCATCCTTGCTAGAGAAGTGTCTTCCAAGAACTCCTATTGGTGTTAACATCGCTGGTCTATGTGTCAAAAGGCCAAGCATTCTAAAAATATTGAGAAGCCTGAGGAAAACTCAACAAAGCATGCCAATTTTTCTACAACCAAAGCTAAAGATTGGGATCATCCTCTGATAGAATTTTGACCACTAATGCAGAGGTCTTTTGCTAAAGCCATATCTGTATCTTCAACAACTTATCCACAAATGCCCTTTTAGAAGTGGAGAAAGAGTTGTCCAAGATCTTCTTCCATTTTTGCCTCCAGATTTTAGAAGAAATTTTCAATGCTGCCTGCTATCTTTAGGGTTTCAAGAAGAACAAAATACTTGTGAGGAGAGGTTGCTGAAAACACCATAGATGCCGAAAGGAAGCCTTCAACAAGAAGAAGAAAAGTTTGCTCTCTGAAGCCTCTTCAAAGCCTTCAATAATGGTGCTCCACTTGTTGAGAAGCTTCTTCTCCATGGAAGCTTGGCTAAAGCTTGAGAATGAAGAGAGAGAAGAATGTTTCTGAAAAGTAACCAAGACTTTCCCCTCTTCTACTCCATTTACCACTGTCTTCTAAGAAAATACCTTCAAAATTGGCCAAAATTGAAGCACGAGCTACTAAATCTAGTCTTCCAGCCTCTAAACTTGGTCCAAGGACTCCATTAAGGCTCCTAACTGTTGTCCTCCTAGTCCTTGACCTCTAGATCCTTCAGTGCTCCTCCATTTTTGTGCCTGTCCCTGTTACCTAAAGCTTCTTAGATTTTTTATTGAAAAGGATGGTAATTGAGCATGTAAGGTAACTAAATGGATCAGAACTAGAGCTCTGATACCACTTGTCATGAAGAGGATATGAGAGAGAGAAGAAGAAGAGAGAAAGTGTGCAAAAGAGAGAGAAAGACTATATGAAGAGAGAGAAAGAGAGTGACGAGGAGAGAGAAATACTAGAAAAGGAGAGAGAAAGATAGAAAGAGAGAGGAAGAAGCCATGAAAGCTTGGAGAGAGAGGTGAAGATGAAAGGAGACTTGTATTATAATCTGATAGTCAAAAATCAAGTCCCTAACACCTTATATACTAGCCAGTGTAGCTAGTATTTTTCCATTATTAAATTCCCCTCTCTTACATAGTCACGCTCAGCCCCCCATCTTCGTAAGACTTCGCCCTTGTCTTTCTTGTACAAAGCACCACCTAACAGGGTGTAGGGGGTTCATTCCAACAGAAGCTTCTTCTTCTCATGGCTCGAGATGCCAAGGAGATATTGTTGGGTTGCTAGGAGGTTGGCTATACCTGCGTACCATGGGTTAACTGTTTTGACTAAAAAACAAGGAAGCATCAGGAAGGTCTGGATCATCTTGCTCTTCTCCATCATTGCTTTGAGGGATTTGCAACAAATGATCAGCCCCCGCAGGACATGAGAGCATCCGGGTATGGTAACCACTTCAAAGTCAAACTCTTGAAATAGAAGGAGCCATCTCATCATTCTTCCCTTTACATCGGCCTAGTTCATAAGGAATGGACAGGGCTTCATGGTCCATGTAGAATTTGAAATGCGTTGACAGTAGATAGTGTCGGAATTTATCCAAGGCAAACACCATTACTAGACACTCAAGCTCCGTCACTATGTAGTTTCGCTCTCTGTCGATTACTTTCCAACTTGCATAATATATAGGTTGATCTAACTTAGAGGGGCCCTTTTGGTATAAGACTGCACCTAGCCTTCAACTTATGCATTAGTGTGCACGTGGAACTCCTTCGTCCAATCAAGAGAGGCTATAGGATGGGTGCTTCAATCGAACACTACTTTAGGGTGTTGAACGCCTCATCACAATCATTCATCCATGTGAACTTTGCACCTTTTCTCAGGAGTTTATGCAGGAGGGCTGCCTTTGTTGCAAAGTGTGAGATGAATCTTCTGTAGTAGCCCACATGGCCAAGAAATCCCCCTCAATTGCTTAAGGTTGTTTGGAGATATTAAGGCAACAATCTTCTCAATCTTAGCATGATATGTTGAGACAATGTGACCTAGAAGAACTCCTAATGAGACACCAAAGAAACATTTATCGAGTTTGAGAGAAATCCCATACTCTCAACATTGGTCAAAGCACTACTCTAGGTGTCCCCAATGCTCACAGATTAGGCTATAGACATAGAAGTCATCGAGATACACCTCACTGAAATCATGTAGATGGTTCTAGAAGGTAGCCATCATCGCTCGTTGGAAAGTAGTAGAAGTGTTATAGAGCCCAAATGGCCTTACTCTATAAGCATAGGTTCCCATTCGGTTGTGAAGGTTGTTTTGGATTGGTCCTCTTCTGCGATTTGGACTTGGTTGTATCCGTTGAATCCATCCAAGAGGGAATAGAGCTCATGGCCTACCACTATGTCCAACAGTTGGTCTATGAAAGGAATAGGGAAAATATCCTTCTTCATCTTGGAATTCAGCTTTCGAAATTCCACACATATTCACAGTTTTCCAACCTTCTTCATCTTGGAATTCAGCTTTCGGAATTCCACACATATTCGCAGTTTTCCATTCTTCTTGGATACTACCACAATGGGTGAAACCCATTCACTATTAGCTACTGGTTGGATAAATAAACTTATCTTCAAGGAGCTTCAATAAATTGGCCTTTATCAAAGCAGAATAATTTGGATTCATGCACCTCTGTCTTTGCCTCACAGGTTTGGCATTAGGCTCTAGGTTAATGTGGTGTTGGCATACTATGGGATCAATCCCCTTTAGATCTTTGTACGACCATGCAAACACGTCTAAGTTCTTTAATAGGTCCCACATGACCGGTAGTTCTTCTTCTAGAAGATTTAGACCCATCTTTAGGTGACGTTCAGTACCGTCAGAATTCATGAACATCAATTGCTTTTCACCTTTCACTTCACGAATAAATGTCCCATGGATTGCTTCTGGGTAGAGATCCGACTCCTTCAAGGGAGTGGCCTCCTCTTCTAATAATGCATTGGAATTATTGTCCTCTTTTAATGGAGGCTTAGCTCGCTCTTTGGGAGGTTGATAGGGTATCATTGAGGTTTTGGGTTTGGGTTGGGGATGAGTTACTTCTTAGCTCAAGGATTCGTCTTCTAAGGATGCATCTAAGAACATCACATAACAGGAACCTTCTGCGTTCTGTTTAAACTGCAGGCATGGGGGTTGTTGGCAAGGTGCATCATCATCATATTCTCTTAGGAAGGTTAACTTTGGGCAACAAGAGCCACTGCTGAAGGAAATCCTATTCTTCTTAATCCATTTCTTATAGAGACTTTGCTTATGATGTGACTCATTAATTAGTCCAAAGGGTACCATAATCATTCTGTCAAACAGAAAGGGATCTTTTGCTTCTCAGGCTTCACGAACTTCAACAACTTCTTCCTCATCTCTGCCTTCTGCGACTCTTCTAGCTCACTTTCATAATCTTCATCTGCATTATCAAATTCATCCTCTTCAGATTCTTTTTTGGCCTCTATGGGAGCTCCGTAAGAGAAGAACAAGCTCTTTGTTATGTCCTTTGCTTCTATCTTTGCTTATGTCCTTGTCTCTGGCTATGTCTCTGCGGATTGCCATGTAACAAGGAGAACAGTACATCCATGCTTCTATCATGCTAGCAAAGGTGATTTCAAAAGTCAATTCAGGTTCAAGCAAGATGTATTCTCCCATGGACAAAGACTTTTCTTCCTTTGGTAGTTGGCTTATAGTGCCCATTATCAAGGACTGTGCCTTTGTTTTATTGGAAAAGATATGTTTGATGGCTTCTTCATCTCTTAATGTGCCATCTGTTACTTCATTGGAGGAGTCTATTATGGCTTCAATGGATGTGGATCCATTGCCTTTTTGCGATCCATACAACTTCAACACCACTTTGTTGGGTCCTCTACCTAAGGTTAGGATTCCTTTGAAGCAATCCGTCCTTGCTCTTGCTTCAAAAAGCCAAGGTCTTCCCAACAGCAAAGGATATGAAGTCCCGTAGGAATTTGGTTTGACCACCAAATATGTCAGCCAACAAATCTCTTCCTGTGAGGGTCATCTTTACATATGGGAGAATGCCCAACGGCTTGATTTTGCTTTGATCTGCCAATCCGATAAGCCACTGTGTAGGCTGCATTCCTTCCAAGCCTAGATCCTTCATTGTCACATCTGTCATTATGTTTACTAATGAGCCTCCATCAATCAATGCATCTACAATAAAGCATCCTTCAATCCATATGCCAATCTCTAGGGTCCTCGTTCCTGGATCCAAGAAGGCATTAGCCACATCTACTTTCTTTGCGGGTTCTAAGGCTCTGTTGCACTCGGTTGTCATGGGGGAACAATTCTTAGGCCTCTTCTTCTTGTCAGTATGCTTTTGAATTTCTTTTGACAGCTACAAGACAACATCAGGAACTGTTGGAATGTTAAGTTTGGTTTAAAAGTGTCTAGGTCTTTGATCGAATCACACTCTTTGATAGGATCCATAGGTTTTTCCAATCGACTAGGGAATGGGGCCATGCCCACTTTTATCTTCCCTTTTTCTTCTAGGAGTGGCAACATATGCAATTCTTCTCCTTGAGGAGGTGCTTCGACGTCCTCTATCTCCTAGACCTCTAGTTCTGCCTCTGCTATTGTCTCTGTGGCTCTCTATGGCCATGTACTACATTGTTCTGTACTGCACTGTTTTGTTTCTCCCTAGGAAGATCGAACTTCACGGTTTTTGTAGAGGGAACATTCTCTTTTGGAACTATGGGTTCTTCTTTCTTTGCTCGTGTCATTGCAGCAACGTCCAATTCCACCAAATTGGAAGCAGATTCTTGAGTCTTTTGTTGGGTATCGGAAGTAGCTTTCACAAGAGGTGGACTTGGACAATCTTTTCCAATGTGGCCTTCTCCCTTGCATCCATTGCATAAGGGATTGTAATCCACATACCTTCTAGGGTTTGGACAGTTTGGTGAGATATGACCCTTTTCTCCACATATGTAGCACTCCACCTCCAATATCTACCCACCGCCAAACTGTCGTTCTCAGTAACTCTAAGAGGGAAACCTCCTTGGATCAAAATTAGGACAAAACTTCCTAAGTTTTGGTCCAAATGTCCTACGTTGTCATTTTGGATTCCAGCAAGTTGAATCTTACGTCTTCATCTTTCTTTCTTCTTTCATGCATCTCTTTCAGAGAGTAAATATCCTCTATATGGTTCTTGCTCAAATTGTTTAAACAGAAGGCTCTAAGAATGGTTGGTTTTCAAGTACATTCAGTAGCTAAATGTCCTGCTTGATAGCACTTTCCACACCATGTATTAGAATGCATCACATCTCTTCCACCCCGCGCAAGAGTGGATATATTGGTTGTATTTACCTTCAGCATCTGTAGGTGCACTGTACTACAGCATTATTAGAATATGGGGGTAGGGGTAGGGAACTGTCCCTGGGACTGCAATTGGTAGGTATACCATTCCTGACATGGGAGGAGGTAAGACTCCTCTTCCTGAGGTCATTGACAACCTTGCTTCAACTTCGTCATATAGTCTTGCACCTTCCACTGTAGCTTGCAGATTGACTATCTTCTCAAATCCACAAACTTGCAAACTTCTGGTTGTAGGACTTTGAGGAAAAATCCATTCTGGATGCCTTCATCCAAATGATGGTTTGTCCATCTCTTCAGTATGGGTTCCATTCACGAGACATAAGCTTCTACTCGTTCACCAAAGAACTGAGGTTCATGAACTCCTCTCGCATCCGCTCTTCAAAACATTCACGCCTGAATTTAGTGAGGAAGCCCAACTTCAGGTTGTCCCATGTGCCAAAAGTTCATGTTGCTTGTCTCTCGTACCACTGAAAGGTTGCGCCTTTGAAGGTGGTGGGGAATATTGCTAACCAATGCTCGAGGGTTCTGGCATTGTTAGCCACACATGCTACCATAAACTCTGCTACATGAATATCCATATCTTCATTGTACTCTCCCTTAAAAATAGGCAATGGGACTACATTTGTTGGCCTATCATCAATATTTCCATGAAAGATTTGACTAGGAAGGGGACCTTGAGTCACCATGGGGACTTCTGTAAAGAGTGTTTTTAAGGCATCAAAGGAGGCTTCTACTGCAAGTTCATTCTCGGCCTTGTTTTTTTCCTTCTCTCTTCTCACGTACCTCTGGACTCGTTCTAGTGCTTGCCTCTTGATTGCATCATTCATCAATGGGTTGGCTAGCTCCAACCAGTTGGTTTGTACTCAACAGAATAGAATCAGAGGTGGCTTCAGTCTCTATGGGACTCTCTGGCCAACATTTCTTCCACTTCCTGCTTTTCGATGTTTCTAAATTCAGCTTTCAAACCACTATAGAGAGGAAGGTATTCTGTTCTAAAGGTATAAAAACTCATTCTTCTGAGGATCGTTGTGGTGCCATCATCACAGTAATGTCAGCTTTTGATGGTTTCAATAGTGTATATTGTGAAGAATACTCTATCCACCAACTTCCAATGGGTTACTAATTGGACAAACACGAGATTGTCAGTGCACCATGCGTCCCACGTGTCCCACTGTTGAGCATCCATGAACACATGCCAACTTTTTTTTTCTTATTTTCGTGAACCTCAACTGACCACGACTCCTGAAGCTTCTTCATGATCTCCCACTTGATGATGTCTGGAAACTTCTCAATGAATGTCAAATCCTCCATGGATGATCATTCTTCTTGTTTCTGCACTTCAATTTTCTCCCAAACAATTTGCCACCAAGATGCATGTCCCTATTGCTTCAATAGGAAGAGGAAATTGTCCACCACAGGGAGCATGCATCATGATGGTAATATGTTTCTACCATTATGGGATGAACTTCTCATGGAAAGTGGCTTTGGTAATGAGAATCTCCAATTCTTTAGTGGTAGAAGAAACTTTGTAAACATGCATTGAATTCTTCTTTTCTTGGCAATGCCATTTCCTTCATTTTTAGCCTCTTCTGATGCTTGTTGATGGCAGTTTTCCCCGGCTACGCACCACAAAAATATGGAGTCCCAAAAGGAACACCAAGGAAATAGGATTTCTACTGCAGTAAAATCTATCTTGTATCATCAACAACCATCTTTTTCATCTTTTATATGATCTCAACAAAGAAAACAACACCGGGAACAAGAAATCTTCACGTAGCTTCATAAAAACAATTCTCCCATGCTTTAACTTTAACAAAATCCATCATTCTCTTCATGTTCTTCATAGAATTCTTTTATAGACATAGAAAAACACAAAATAATACTCCATTTTGAATGGAAAGATATCACATATGATTCATCTTCAAAGTTTCCACAGCTTTCTCTCACAATCTCTCATAGATAGATACATTATTTTGCATAGAATTGGCTATATATATATATATATATATATATATATATATATATATATATATCAATAGTACATCATCTCCTCACTACAATACTCAATAATCACTCATAATAATCCTTCTTTGGTCATGGATGCCTCTTCCAAAAGGTGTGTTTGATATGAAAGGTCACTAGAGCCACTACAGTGACTCTTCATAGCTCATCACTGTCACTTCACTCCAGTCTTCTCTTGAGTCTTCAGCAACTACTTCTTCCACAATCTTGAGCTCTTTTGAACTTACATTCACCTCTTTCCAAGGCTAGAAAACTTTCCTAAAGTTTCACATACATTCTGTAATGTCTCCTTTTTTCCCCCCCGTGTGACCCCCGTGCTCCTCTAGGCCTCCTCCATAGGAATAGTCTCCCCCTATTTTTTTAAAAAAAAATTATCCCTCCCTCTCCTTCCCCCTGCCATGGCATGGCACGGAGAGAGAGAGAGAGAGGGCGGGGTGACGTGTGGGAGCTGGGGAGCATGTAGGCCGCAGGTGGCAGCGGACAGCTGCGCCCCCTATAAAACCTCCCCCTCCTCCCTCGCACAGGGAGAGCCGCCCCCCTCCAGCATTCGCAGGCTGCTGAGCACCCCCGTGCGTTGACTGTAGCAGAGTGATCCTCCCCCCCTCGTTCTTGAAAAAAGCGGCCCCTCCTCCAACTCAAGCACAAAACCCTTCCCCCCCTCTGGTTGCAGTATGCGTTGCCCCCACCTGGGCGTGACGTCAGCACCCCCCCTCCCCGTGAGCAGAAAAGAAGGTGAAGAGAAGAGAGAGAAGAGGGAGAGAAGAAGAGCAGGAGAAGAAGAAGAAGAGGAGAAGAGGTAGAGGGAGAGAAGGAGAAGAGAAGAAGGAAGAGGACAGGGAGAGAGAAGAGAAGAAGTGAAGATGAAGGGGTAAGGAGTGAGAGAAGAGAGAAGAGGGGAGAGAGAGAAGAGGGAAGAAAGAGAAGAGGGAAGAGAGAGAAGAGAGAGAGAAGAGGGAGAGAAGAGAGAAGAGGGTGAGAAGAGAGAGAAGAGAGAAGGAGAAGAAGACGAAGGGGAAGAAGAGGGAAGAGAGAAGGAGAAGAAGAAGAAGAAGGGGAAGAAGAGAGAAGAAAGAGAAGAGGGAGAGAAGAAGGGAAGGAGAAGATAAGAAGGAGAAGAGAAGGGGGAGAGAAGAGAGAAGAGGGAGAGAAGAGAGAGAAGAGGGAAGGAGAAGAAGAAGAAGAAGGGGAAGAAGAGAGAAGAGAGAGAAGAGGGAGAGAAGAAGAGTAAGAGAAGAAGAAGAAGAGGAGAAGAGGTACTAAGAGGAGAAGGAGAGAGAGAGAGAGAGAATAGGAGAATAAGTGGAGAAAGAAGAGAAGGAGAGAGAGTGAGAGAATAGGAGATTAAGTGAAAAGAAGAAGAAGAGAGAGAGGGAGAAAGAAAGAAGTGAGAGTCGGTAACTGCAAGGAGCCATGCCCAAACCATCCTCTTAGAAAAGGACCCATCCAGCGGTCCTTCTTTCGAACCTGTCAACCCAAAACCCGTCAAGGTCCGGACTAGCCAATCTCCACGAGAGGCGAATGGCTCCCAAGAAGAAAGTCATGGGAAGCGTAGGCATCCAAGCCACCGGTAATGCTGGAGGGGCGAGCGGAGCGGCAACCAACGCAGCACACACGAATCAAGCCCAGGTTCTAAGCGTTAAAAAATTAATTTAGGAATTACTTCTCGTGGAAGGGATGAAAGGATTGATGCCGTGCATAGGGTTTTGTTTACTCTAAGAACTAAGTTGCATGTGCGAATGGAAGAGTTTGAAATTCACATAAAATGATAAGGTTATCGCCTTATCTCACATGAAATGATAGATTTTACTCACATAAAATGATGGGGTAATCACCTTACTTCACATAAAATGATAGCTTTTTAACCAGTTCAGTGCATGAATAGTCATTTGGAATTCACGTTTCGTAGTCATGGTTAAAAGGAACACATGAAATGTTAATTCTGTTCATGAGATACACTTGCATCATTAGACAAAACCCTAGACTTTCATAGACACAAGTCACATGTGATCCGGGGCATTAGGAATAAGTATAATTGCCTGCGAATTGTTTTATCGATCTTGCTGTGGACTATCGCAAATTAGTGTCTTGTGAGGAGGAAAAGGACTTTGCGGATGATCAATTAGGAATTCTCCTTCCTAGACACTAATACCACATATCTTACTAACATCATATATACAAAGATGCAAGTGGATTCCATCAATGTTCAAGAAACAGGAAGGGCAGTAAAAGTTGAGAATCCTAGACATGTGAGATCTATTGTTATATTTCGGTGTGCCAATTCTTTAAGTGCCTTAATAATCAATTGCAAAATACTTACTTGAAATTTTATTTGCTTTACATCTATAAGTTTGTGATGATGATAGTTTCTTATGTTGTTTTAGTGGTACCGTCATATAACATGCCTATCTAATGTTCCCATTGATGGCATGATTTTGGTAGCCCCCATGAAGAGGCAACCCAAGTGACACCATCTAGAATTCCATAGGAATATCATGGATTTTGCTACCTAGGATCACTTGAGTCTACCTCCCATAGGACGGTCTACACATTCCCACAAGGATGAATCTAAACTAAGGTTTTTAAATAATAATATGAACACCTAATACCTTATTTAGCATTGATTGAGGTAACTACTTGTGCAAGTTTACTTAGACCAAAGTGGACTTATGTCATACTTGTTTCAAACAAGGCGAGAAACAAGCAAGAGCTAGTGCATCAACCCCTCTACCCATAAGCCAAAGTCTCACACCAATCCCCTAAAATGATAGGAAGTCATATTCTAAGATAATATTCCTATGATGATCAATGTTTCGACTCTTCCTACTTACTCCTAGTTTAAGGAAAACCTCTCAGCTCACGAAGATTGTCCTAGCATAGGATTGATCTGTCGAGGATCTGCACTCATGCTTCCATTTTTTGTTAGAATTTCTTAATTGTTTAATTGCCTATCACATTTAATTGAACACATAAAGACATGTTCTTTAATTAGTCTATTAATACAAGATTCATTCACATAATTTAGGCACAAACACAAAGGCAAGGTCAAGTAATTCTAGAAAACAATCACACAACATATTTATCCATGCCTTCTCTAAGCTGCAACACCAATCTAGTATTATGTCCCTCACATCAAGACCCACATCCAAAGCACCTAGATACATGTGTGCAAGTCCCATGGATACAATCTATAATCCATCCTTTACTTAGAATAGCATCTTCCAATGTGTACAGATGTTAAGCCACAAAATTTCTTCTATCTTCATCTCACAAGCCCAACATGAGCTGTCCAAAGCCTCTTTACTTGACATGCTACCATATAATTGAATTTTGCTTTTTGTGGTGGCCATCATATCATTGACCCTAAGCTAGTGTATCTATGAGAGTGCACAAAAAAAAGAGGAAAGTGAACACAGAGAGAAGGAGACAAAGAGTGAATGTAGGAGAGAGAGAAGGAACAAAATGACTACAATGGTTGAAGGTACAAGGTTGCAATAGTCAACCCCAACATGGGCTCCACAAGAAACTGGCTCACTCTAATGCACATCCTGCTCAAGCACCAATGGGACTAGCTCTTCCCAAGTGAGAGTCTCCCAGCTATGAGAAGTGAGAAGACTGGTGTAGAACACATCATATGTCGATGTGACAGAAGATGTGAGAGAAGTGTCACAGTTAGATCCTCCGTACCAAGGAATGAAAGCTCATCTCGAATCTCCTCCATTCTATGGATGTGATCCTCATCGTAGGGGAATCTATGATAAAGAGTTGTTGTAGCTTTGACTCAAGAGATAAGCAATGCCCAAATGTCTGGATTTGGATGAGAGATGCCAATCTTCTCCAAATCTTTGCAGCGGTGTGGATGTGTCTAACATGCAAGAGCATAAAATCTATACAACTCAAAAGGAGAGAAGAGTGGGCTCTGGCATTCAACCCATCCCATAAAGCTATTGAATCCATGGTCACACCATCATGAGGATCAAAGGTAGGTCAAGTTATAGGGATAGAAACAAAATCCAAAAGGTCATAGTCATCGAGGAGACACTCCATGCAGCACGACCATAGAGGATAGTTCATCCCATCCAACTTGTTGAATCTAGAGACAGAGAGAGAGTAGGATAGGCACCTACTCAGGAGATGCAATTGATGCCAATTGGGGACTACAAGCCCTAAAAGAATATAATGGAAAATTGTAGTAAGATGATGGTCGATCTAAATGATCTTGTACCACACAATCTCCCATAGCACACACATCCACTATAGATGTCCTTCAAGAAATACCTACAAGAAAACAAAGAAGATGCTGCCATTGGAAAAAAAGTTACCAATAAGAGGTGTCCTTAGGATAATTGGGGTCCATCATGGCCATGGTACAAAAGAAGACTGACTGGGGCAAGGTAGACAAAGAGTATCTGATGTTGTTGGGAACACAGAATGTTGAGCAGAGAGAGTGAGCAATAAATGCAAAGGAATACATGGTTTCAACTTGGAAACACAGGCAATTCAGGGGCTAGTAAAGGACTAGGAGTGCCTAGAAATGAAATCCCTACAATTAACACAAATCTACCCAGATATTGACCTACAATGGAGGCCGTCCAGACAAAATATGATGTTATCTAGGTCAAAATAACCTATCTAGCATAAAACATAGCAAAAATAAATGTCTGATTGTAAATAGGTTATCGAGCAGAGATTAGGTGCCCCCAACTTGCAAATGTGTCACCTAGGAGGACCAATAATCTACGTGCATAAAATGAAAATACATGGACTGCATGCACAAAAGCATAGGTAATGCAAGTGTTGGTTTTGCAATTGGTGTGTTAGGGACTACATGCAAAAAATGTAGGTCTATTTTCGTGTTGCTTAGCTAATAGAATGGTTGCCTAGCTTGTTTGATGCCACCCAGGTATAGGGGATAAAAATAGGCCACCCTACCCTATTTGACTTTAAGTGCAAGGTTTACAGCATGTGAGGATGTTGCCTTACAATTTTTTCCATAGATAGCACACTCCTCTTTAAGATCTCCGACTCCCACAAGTGGCTCTATAACATTACTAAGTCCTTTTCATCTTGGGAGATCTTCCAAGTGGAAAGCGTGATAGCTATTAAAGATCATTACGACCCGGTCTTCACTCTCATTTTCAAAAGCTCTCACTATCCATTTGGCTGCCATTTTATTTTCCATGGTGTTGATATTAGGCAAGCTCAGTCCTCCTTCCTCTTTAGAGAGTGTGCAACCTCCCCATGCTACCTTTGGTATTTAAGAATCTATCTCAATCACCTAACCATAATAACTTTTTTTCTAGGCTCTCTGAGGTTTTAAGTTTTGCTTTGGAAGGTTTCTAGCAAGCAAGAAAATAAATAGTGGAGGGGATGAGTATATGCTTGAGTACTATTCTTCTACCAGCAAAGGAGAATTGCAGCCCTTTCAAGTGGTCGCTTTGACTTTTGTTATAACCCAATCCCACATCTATTTAAGGGAAACCCCAAATCCCATTGTTATACTAAGAAGTCTAAAAATCTTACCCTCTTCTATTTCTTGGCAACCTTCTTCCATAATCCATAGAAGGGGAGGTTTTGTGGAGGCCTTTATACCTATCTTGGTTGGATTGACCACAGATCTTGAATCAAGATAGAAAACCTAAATGCATTACCAAAAGGATTTGATAGAGGAAGGATCGTTATTTACTATACCATTAGTATCATCTGCAAATAAGTTCAAAACCATATGGTTGTTATTTGGTAGCTTAATAGCTCTCAATCTTTCTTCTCTTATTTCATCATCCACTAACCATCCTAATGCCGTAGCTGAAATGCCAAAGAGTAAGGGGGCTATGGGAACCCTTGTCTGATTGATCTAAATAATGGAAAGGGAGCAAATAAGTGATCATTGACTACTACTCTCACTCTCACATTGCCAAAAAGAGTGCCGCCATACATGATGAATCTTTTCCCCAACCTCGTGTCTTGTAATGACTATAAAATGAAACACCAATCAATTATGTCACATAAGCCTTATCAAAATCTATTTTAAAGAACATGAAATCCTATTTTCCTTTCCTAGCCTCTTCAAATCCTTCCCACACATTAATTAAGGAATCCAAAATGAATTTACCTTTAACAAAACCTTTTTGTTCCTTCCTTAGCAACTGGGCTGATTCTTTTTACCAATGTTTTGGCCAAAATCTTGTATGCTAAAGAGAGGCAAGCTATGGGCCTCCTGTTTGATAGTGTTTCTACAGTCTCTCCTATGAATTAGTTTGATCACCCCTTGATTTATGTCAATTGGGAGAGCACCATACTTTATGGATTTCTTCCATAGGCTTAGCAGTGGCTGTATTAGCAAATGCGTGAATTATTTATAAAACACATTAGGCAGTCCATCAAGACCAAGGCTTTTTGCATTTGCTAAAGAGTCAATGGTATCCTCTAGCTCTATCTCTATTATGTCCAAGTCCATTATCCTCGCTAGGGAGTTAGGGTCTACCTTTGGTTTGATTCTTGCAATCGTGGCCCTAGCCATGATGATTTCCTAAGTTTGAGTTTGGGGAGGGGAGAAGATTGTTTCAAAAAATTTCATGGAAATTTATGAGTTCTCTTCCTTAGAGGTGGCTAGATTTTCATCTTCTTTGATAAGCATGGGGATATGGTCCTTTTCCTTCTTCTTTTTGATTGTGTTAAACATTTCTTCGAAGGGCCTATCAATTTGACTTGCACACAACTTCTAACATATAGTCTAATAGAATTGGTTTCCTCCTCCCCTCAAGAGCTCTTAGTTCTTGTTTCATGAGTAAGAGTTCTTCCTAGGAGGAGATCTTTCCTTGGGCTATCTCAGCTTCTAGTTCTACTATATGAGAGTATTTTAAGACTCTTTTCTCTTCCCCATCTTTTCTCTTTTAGTGGACTTAGTAGCTCCTAGGTTGCCTTAATGGCTAAGGCCCAAGATTTGTCTTGGGGATTTATTGGGTAGGAATGCTTGCACCCACAAGTTCTTTATTCTTTCTTTAATCATTTGGTCGCTAAACAAGGTAGGGTTAGTGTGAAACCAACTTGCCTTGATGATAATACTATTGCTTGAGAGATGGGTAGAGACTGAGAAATGGTCAGAGAGCAGTAGATCTCTATGAATCTTACTTTTGCCATTCACAAAGGTTGATGGTATACCTAATGAAATGTAGACTCTGTCCAGTTTTGCTTTCCTAATTGAGGGACCTTTTTTATTATTGGACCAAGTATATCATGTTTCAGTGCTATATCAACTCATCCATGAAAGGTTGGACATTTCATCCAAGCATTCCTTTCACATCCTAAGATTATTTGTCCCTTTGCTTGAAATATATCTTGAATATCCTCCACCATGTTGAAATCACTTGCTAAAATTACAAGGCATTGAAAATGTAGTAAAGATTCTTAGAGTGTAGTTATTTCTTGCGATTGGGAGGGTGCTTATGAGGAAACTACAAGAACCTCTTCACTATCCTTTAAATGTACTACAATCCACCTATTATTTGGGTCCACAGAGGTTCTCTAAATAAGGTTCTTAATATTATCATTAATTCCTATTACTGATTCTCAAATTAGGTTGAGATTGTTAGCTAGCTAGTTCTCTATGGTTTGAACTTCCTAGATCCATATAATGTCTAGTGTGGGTTGGATGTCCTTGAGCCACCCCTTAAGAGTTCTTTCTCTAATGGATTCTATCAACCCTTTACAGTTTGGGATATTAGGTTCAATTTATTCATAAAAAATAATTTTTATTTTTACTCTTCTTCAGCCCTTCTCTATCCTTAGAGAAAGGATTATTCTCACTGTCTCCCAATTTGGAGTGTCTCCTCTTAAAGCACTTAGTAAGATTATAAAGTTCCATCTTTTTGGGGCTTGTGGTCAGTTCAAGGTTTTGAAATTGATCATAAGCTTCCTCATTTTCTTCCAGATCTTCTATTAGAACCTTATTGTAGTTTTCGTTAAGGTCAATATTGGGGTTATCTTTTTTTTTAGTGTTGTCTACCAATATCTCATCATTGTCTAAGTTAGAACTTTCTTAGATTCTTTAGAGACTCCTTTATCAATACTAGGTCCTACTAATCCATCCATAACTTCACTCAAGAGAGGGAGTTATCTATTATTGTTATTGCTTTTGTTCTTCCCTTTATTTTGAGTGTTATTCTGATTTTGATTACTATTTTTTTACCTTCTTTTTTTACACTCTAAAAGCCATCTTCTACACCTTTCTTATCTTATTTAGCACTTGTTGCTTCTAGGGCTAGCTTTTTTAAATTGTGTGGAGCCATCAAAATAGCACATAGGTCACGTAATAGGGCATCGGTGTTGCCCCAAGCGTCTTAGCCCATTGACCAAGCACACAGCCTTTGGCCCCAAAACTAGGCCTTGTAGCAACCCCTACCACACACCCATAGACTTGTCAACACTCACATCCTACTTTTGTATCATAGGCTCTTGGGCTTAGTCCATTCTAGTCGACCTCACATGACAACCTTGGCTTGGGCCACTATCTACCCAACTCAATCGATTGCTATAGTAAACATACTTGTCCCTACTCGGCCTTATCAAAGCCAAGTCATCTCAACCACATTATCTTAGCTACCTAAGCAGATTTCTCCCTTAGCCCACATCACCACAACTCAGCTACCCCCTATTGGATGGGCCACGTCACCCTCGGCACATCACCTCGGCTCGTTCTCATGTCACCTTCACCAATAATTACAAAGGGGAATATTCATGATTTTAAAAAACAAAAAAAAAACTCAATTAACAACCACTAAGGCCACTAGCCCACTTGGCTAGGTCCCATGCAGTTGACGCTCATGGCTTTCCAGCTCCTTGGTCCCATGCATTGTCCCTCTTTAGCCACCAACTCAACCCATTGCAAAGGGGACTAATAGGTGCATATTGCAAGGTTTAAAAATGTATTCATTGTGTTTCAAATTTTCTTTTGGTTCTAGACATATATTTAGATATTTTAACTTAACCATTCATCTTATACAATTAGGAGGGCTATTTCCATGTCATTATGAACCATGAGTGCTAATCTAGTGAAAGAAAATGTCAACTAGCCTAGGGGATAGGGTGAACTAAGCCCTACTAGGTTGTTTTCATTTTTTTAAGTTCCCTAATGAAAATATGGACTGAGAGAAAGGGGGATAAGGAATTGGTGAAAGGAAATGAAAAACTAAGGGGATTATCTTCTCATTAATATGGATTGGAACAAGGCCTATGAGAGCTCATGGACATTTATCATAGGTGTCCTCAAATATATGAAATTTGGGAACATCTTCATCAACATGGTTGCATCTCCATTTAAGGAAGCATCTCCCTCAATTAATATTAATGGAGTGGTCACTAATCCTTTTGATTTGTGCATATCCATTAGGCAAGGATGCCCCCATGGAAACCATGCCTTTTTCCCTAATTGTTGATCCTCTTCTTAGGAAGATTGATTAGCACATATAAGATAGAATGATTAGAGGCCTCTTGCTCCCCAATAATGGATCTCATAATGCAGTCCACTTTTTTGCAAATGATAATGCCTCTATCGTCGAGGTGCAAGAAGACTCGATGTTTGAATTGAAGGAGGTTTATTCAAAATTCTCATTACTCTTTGCCTCTAAGATCAACCAGACCAAATCAAAGTTATTCTTCCTATAATGGGATGAACTGAGCTAGTGGATCTTGGAATTAGGTTTCAACATTGTGAAGCTTGGAGAATTGATCAAATACCTAGAAGCCCCAATTGGGATAGGAGTTTCTATGGCACAAAGATTTAACTAATTTTGTGTTAAATTTTAGGCAAAGATGAAAGGTGTGACTAGAGTGCCCTTCTCATTTGTTGGCAAATTAATTGTCATAAAGAGTGTGATCACCTTCAATGTTGTCTATTTAACCTTGAATTTGGCATTTAGTCAACCCGCTTAGACCAAAGTTGAAAAACTAATCTTAGAGTTTCTATGGGCTTATCAAGGCAGAAGTCCTCCCCACAAGTTAGTTCAGAGAGGAGTTGGTTTAGAAAGCTTAGCCAGTAAGGCTTTGGAAAGCCTTAGCTTGTATGAGAGTATCTTATAAGTTAATTGGCGTGAGGGCCTCTAGATGAGTGTCTAAAGTTCGATTTCATCCATGGCAGAATTTTGCCACACATGCAATATCCAGAGGTAAGGTGTACTTTTGAATACTCCCCTACGTGAGAAAAGCACATAGGCAATCGGGTGCATCTGGAGGCCTTTCTCCTTCTCCGCAAACTAACATCTAACCTATTGGAAGGAAGGGAGAGGGTAACTAGTGAGACATCTTATGACACACACCACAAGTTCACTACACTATGCATTCATTCATTGTGTGCATCCACCCACTAATACAATGTGCATCCATTTGTTCTCTTCAAGGCGCCCTATTGCCTCACACCACACATCATGCATTTGTAGGAGCCCTCTCCCTCTTCACAACCCAAATCCAACCTATTGGGAAGGAGGACAATAAGAAGTGAGGCAAGTGGAAGAAACCTTGGAGATATGCACATGTGTGTGCATCCTTACAAGCATAGACATACACACTATGCACTTACTTACTCACATTCATAGTGCAACATGCACCCATTTGAACACATATTGCATCCGCCTACACATAGTGCATCCCATTGCACACGTAATGCACTCACCCCACATAGTAGTACACATAAACATAACTCTGCATCCCATTCATTTGCATAATGCATCCATTTGCACATACCTTGCACATACACAGAGACTGCACATACTCCACTCCCACAATGACATTAACACATGTAAGCACTCCTCATACTAATGCATATCAATAGCCCCCTCTTCTCCACTACCTAGGTCCAACCTACTCAAAGGGAGGATAACAATAAGTGTAAAGAAGAGTAGGGTGCTTTGATGACTAGTTGGTGTGATGTGCGTGCATCCATGTGCACTTGTGCATCCAGCTGTAGTGCTTAGCATACCCATAGCAACATATAGTGCATCCACTCTCCTATTGCATGCATCCACCTACACAATGCCTCCACCTATAGACACACATTGGGAACAGACAACACATCCATATAACACATGGTGCATCCATCTCACCACACACCACACATTGTCCATCTATCTACATCCATAGTGTATCTATTATCACACACCATACAATGTGCATCTATCTACATCCATAATGCATCCACCCACACCTAAAATGCATCTAATTGGACACATAGTGTATCTCATCACATGCACATGTACATTCATAATCCGCATTGCACCATGCATTATGATACCCAAGAGTAATACAAAAAGACACATTGCACATTGACATACACCTAAAATACACCCTTGAGTATCAAGTAAACACTAGTAACCATGCGCGTGTGACCATGTGCACTAGCATGCATCCATGGGTACTTGTGGAAACTTGTGTGTGCTTGTGAACATTGTGCACATAGCTAGCACCACCCTAGCATTCATAGCACTTAGATTTTTTATTTTGCACATAAAGATATCATCATGCACACATAAGTATACTTGCATGATTCATTAAGTATCCATGAACACTATGCATTCGCCTCGCATAACTAAAGTCTCAACACATACAATCACACATTCACCTAGCATCATGCACACATATGGGCACTTAGGTGCATTCATAAGCACAATGTGAATATGAGTGAGCATCAGTGTACACATGCAATTACACGTGTGAATTTGTGTATCCTTGTGAGTGTATATGCTTATGTGAGTGTGCCTATGTATATCCCATGTGCACACATGTGCATCCACGAACAATTATTGCAAAGTCATTGTATCCTAGACACATTTCAATTCATTCTGTCCTTGCACACCTAGATACACACATAGCACCACACTGGCTCACAATCATTCATTGCACAGCACACACACTTTTACACCTTACACATTACAATTCAAGTGTACTCCGCAAGAAATATTTGTTTTTAAAATTCTTTCAAAACAGCAATACAAAAAAAAAAAAAAGATAAACCTCACCAACAAACAAAACAAAACAAAGACAACGAAACCAAACAATGCACAAAAGAGAACACATACATTTTAGAAATACAATTGAAGTGATAGAGCCAGTGCACATTTCTAACTCATAGACTAGGATTTTCGTGTTCTTGGTCATCCATAGGGAGTCTAGCCCATATTGCCCTCAAATAAATGGCTAGGTGGACGCTACAAACAAAGTTTCCATTAATGTCTTGACAAAAACCATCTCAGCATCATGCTTGGATTGGGATCACAAACTCATGGCAACTCTTTGGGCCTATTGTATAGCTTATTAGATTGCCATAGGCCATGACTTACCTTGGGTAGTGATGCCATCATATTTGATCCCTAGTCTTCATATCAGTGTCCAAGAATAGTGGCAAGGCATTAAGTCATGGCAACATTGCCTTGAAGAGTTGAGTGTTTAATGAAAATTCGGTTGATAGCTACTCATGCCCTATTTGCAGAAAAGGCCCGTTGACAACAAGGCCCGGTTTGACAAGCATATCAAACAAAGATGCTTTGATCAAGGGTATCTTGTCTTACTCTACTCAACTAAAGGCCACAAGCAAAAATTGAAATTGAGGCATTGGACCATTTCACATCTGCGCCATTGATAAGATGCAACGTGTGGTGAAGAGGAAAATGGTGGTTGCTAGAGGTGGAGGACATCATTGGAAGGAGGAAATATGGTCCACCAATGTCGATGGTTCTTCTTGTGCTCTATATACCTATCATGGTGCTCTCCCTAAGGGTGTGTCTAGTTGTCTTGGTGATGTGAGGTACTCGTGTAGTGGAACTAGGAGATGGGTCAAGTACCAAGTAACATTGTCCCACACTTGAGGACCCAATTTGTGAAAGATTCGTGTGATGCACCATCCCTATGGTGATAGGTCTGCTGAGCAAGCTTGGGGGGGAAGTCCTACCCTTGATGAGGGCCCTAAGGTTATGATGTGGGGGAGTGGGCTAGGGGATCCCTAGATGATGTGAGAGTGTCATGTGCTTCTCTCTTTTTCTTTTTTTTCCCTCTTTTTATCTTATTTTTAAAATAATTTTGATAGGCCTTTCCACTACTCAAGGACTAGCTTGAGTGCATGCTAGATGCACCCTTTATTTAGCATACATTCTTTGAGTGAGTTGCACAATTGTAGACATGATTCTAGATAGAGTGGATGCATGCACAAGTCAAATATATTGTCTACCATATCTATTAGGAGTTCAATACAATAGGTAGGTAGTAGTAGGACTCAAAGGTAGAGCCATATCACAGCCACTTGCTCAATTCTAGCAATTACGCCAAAGAAAAGTGGCAGTAGTCTTTTCTCATAGGGTGTGATGGGCTTAGGATAATAAATAAGGAAGCATAGCTAGGTACACATCATGATGAAGGAAGAGTCCAAGAATTTGGTGAATTTCTTCACAAAGTTTATGAAAGAAGGGATGAGGTTGAAGGGCTGGAATAGGTAGATCTTATTCTTCTCAAGGGCCCTTATCTTTAGAATCTTTGGGAAGTTTTACCTCCTGTGCTCTCTTTTGTCATACTCCTTACCATGTCAACGTGGATAAGGACATAGAAGCAAGTTTGCTCGATCAATCTCACTAGAGTAGATAAATTTGTTTCATGTTGATTTGTCTTGCTCCAAGATTGGGTGCTTTTGTAGGGTTCTTTTGTGTGGCAATATGTTCTTCAATGGGCCCTACTATAAAATCATCAAAGGGTGGTAGATTTGAAAAATCTATTGGCAGTGTCATGGTAGTTAGTGGTTCCAAAGCAATAGGGAGTTAAGAGGAGAAGACTCATCTTCTAGCAATCCCATTGCTTCTAACTCACGATCCTCATACCCTGGTGCTATAGGTGTCATATGATGTCTTGCTTGGCTGGCAAAATTGTCATTAAATAAACTTCCTTGATCTATTCCATGCTATCCAATATGCTATATGCAACTCCAAGTTATGCCTTGAGCTAATTAATATCATTTGTCAGAGGGATGCAAGCTATAAGGGTTGCTTCCCTACATATTTATTGTTGCTTGGTGAGGATGTACTTGTAAGTGTCCAGTTGGATATTGTACTAGGATTCCCCATATAAAGTAATGCCTAGATTATACAACAACTTCAAGAGCATCTCCCTGTGTAGCTGTTGTGCTTTCACTTCCACAGACTTTGCACCCTAGGATAGTTGGTTAGGCAATGTCTATGCAAGGTATCAAAAGTGATTTTCCATTGTTCTCTCTCTAGCAAGTGCTACTCATGTTCTCTTTCCTTATGTTGCACCTCAGCCCTCTCTTAAGAGAGCTCAAGGAAGGGCTCTATGTCAACATGCAATTTAGTTCAATTGTTTATTTGATTAGGATATCATTGTATTTTCTATAATCCTTTAGCTCTAACATTGCTTCTTGAACCTCAATAATAGTGTTTCATAGGTCGTTATCTTTCACATCCATTTCCTCTTATAGCTCTTTTATATGTGCCACATCTTCTCTTTTGGTCTCCTAGATTTCTTCCTGTAAAGATTTCTCCTCTTTATATTATTATTTTGGAATTTTCACCCTTAATACGCTCACTTTTTCCTAAAACACAAAATTCTACCTTTAAAGAGTTATTTTTATCTTGTAGTGTCTTTCAAAACTCTTTCATAACACTGCTTCATTCTTATTGAGTTCTTAAGACTTTGCTTGAAGTGCAATCCCCTTTTCTTCCATCTTTATCTAGAACTCTCTAGCCTGCTTCTTTGCCTGAATGATAAAATTGTTATACTTCTCCTGGGTCTCTTTTAGCTTTTATTGCAACTCGTGCTTTTCTTTGAGTACCTTGGCTTTTCCTCTTTTTACTTTCTTGCACATCTTCTATAAGGCCTCTAGTCCACCCACTTTATCATGCCACTCTAGATGGTAGTGTGTGCTCTTTGTGGACTCAAATTGTCGTCGTTTTCCTTTTTCCTAGTCAATGATAGTCTCTTGTGAAGTTTGATGCTTACAAGCTCAAAAACGTGAGCTTGTAGCTACTCCATTTGCTTCATCCAAGCTTGAATTTACTACATCTATTTTTGTATGTTAAGGAGGAGAGTTGGAGTAACAAGTAATTCTTTTGCTTTTTGCTTACCTTTCTTGAAACTACTTTTCCCTCTTTAATCCAAGATGGCACTTATCTGGTGATGCATTGGGGATTCAATTGACACTCAGTTAGCCTTCACATAGTCTTCTTTCTCATGTATTGAAAGTTGTTCCTTTTCAACTTCCCACCTATCAAATTCCATCTTAGATAGATTGAAGATTTTCTCCACTAATCTCACGTCTTGATCTTCCTTCTCCCCATCCCTATGGCATTAAAGTATGTATGATTGATCTTATGATTCCTTGTCATGTTCTTCTAGGCTGGGTGGTGGGAAAGTTACTATGTTGGCTCTTGCAACAATGCAAGATGAACTGCTATGAGATGAGACAAGGCATTGCCATAGTTTATAATGGTGTTCTTTGCCTCTGTTTGGTTCAATTTAGAAGTTGTCTTCCTCATAGACCTCATGGGTTGCTTTGGCAAGAGACTCAATTACACATTCCAACCATAGTGTGTTCAAGTCCTAACTTACAACATTTTCTATAATGACACCTTGCATAAACCACATGGGGATCTTGAGTTAGCTAGTCATGGGTTGTTTTTAAGGTGAAGAGATGGTGGAGCACTTACACTATGAATTTCAACTTCTCATCCTATATACTACGTAGGAGCACCCCCTTTTGGAATACTCCTTGATCCTTCCATTGTTGGGTTATTGCTACTAGTTTCTATGCTTTTACATGTTTTTCTAATTTCCTCTTTACGCCCAATGTTTTTCCTATAGTGCATGCGGTAAGATTTTTAATGTATTTAATTATTAGAGTGCTATCATTATATACAATAGAATGTGAGATTTTGTTTATATATAGTAGGAGAAAATTCCAAAATCATCCAATCATAGAAGTTTCGATTGTATTCTAGTTCAACCAGTGAGTCCAGATTGGTAGGTCTCAGTGAAAAAGTAGCTCGCAAAGGTATAGTATACGTGAAATGCCTTGTGATGTGGAGCTTTTCCTCGGTTAGTAGCTTGTTAAAAGCATGTGGTAAGTAGCTCTATTTGCAAAATCAGGACACGAGACAATGATTACACAGTAGGATGTTGTCTTACAATATGTTGATTCATGCTTCATGAGGGTGCTAATGATCTTCCGATGCTCAAGTGTGGTGAGGATTTTGCATCCACAAGTCACAACTTCATAGCATAGTGTGTACCATTTGTTCATGAAGCAAGTGATAGAGTTGCATAGTTAGGTCAAGTATTCAACAACACAAGAGTCATAAAGGATCATATTTTTCACATATGAAGGAAGTATTTGGCATCTTTCTAATTGTTTTTCTAGGATATCATGTGTTAATTGATCCAAGACTCTCAAATTTTTGCAAAAGAGGTGCTCATGTTCTTCCCATGTAGGATGCCACCAAGATGCAAGCAAAAGCATATTAAGGTTGGCCAATGCTAAGTTCATAAAGGTCCCAAATGTTGAGTCTAGTTCCACAAAGCAATCTGCGATTTTCTTTTTAGAAAGTATCGAAAAGTCATCGATCGATTTGTAGAGTGATCAGCATTGTTGTGGTCTCTTAATGTTGCGTGGTGGGGGAGGTTGGAATTGACTTATTCAATATGGGTCAAATGTATAGATTTTGGGAAGAATGTCCTCTATCAAAGGCAATGAATCATGTTGCAAACTCAATTGAGGAGCAGGTTGTGTCAATTTTGAAGATTAATGGGTAAGGCCCTTCTAAGAAAATTGTGAGGATGGGGGAAGGTGAGGGGGAGAAGAGACTTAGAGGAAACCCTACTTCTTGGTAGGAGTGTGGTGCAAGAGTTTTATGTAAATTGGATTGGATGATTTGATAGATGAGACCAAGCTAGAGGAGGTTGTGGAGGGTGACAGAGCTATTGCTCTCAAGGTGCACATGAGAAATTCAAGTAGGCAAAGCTTTTTGCAGCCCTCAAAATAGCCTTGTGCCTCGAGCAAGGTTCAAAGGACCCAACACTCCATGATGCATGGGTTGTAGCATGGTCAACGACATCGACATGATTGCCTTTTTTAGGCCTCTACGGCATGTGATGCTTGGAGCATGTGGAGAGGCTCTTTGACCTCCACTACCATTGTGGCAAAATACTGACAAGGGGATTTTGTTGACTATTATCATTCAAGAGCTGGTTCATAAGCATTATTGTCTTGAGGGGTGGAATTGGTTTTGGGGTATGTTTGGGCTAAGCATGGTCAAAAAGTGTCTCCTTGAAACAAAAGGTCATTATCACACAAGTATCTGCAAAATTGGAGATACATTTGTCAACATAGTTAACATTGTAGTCCATGAGAAACTTGAATATTCAGCCTAAGAGGATTTCAATGCCCACATCCTCAATGTTCGAAAGGACGTAGAGAAGGACTGGGATGCTCTCAATCTCTATAGTGATTGTTAGTTTGCATTTTCCTAGCAAGAAATAAAGGTGTCCCCAATATGGGTTTAGCTTTCATCTATTGATTGCAATTGTGGTTGCCCAAGGTTGCTCTAGTAGTGTAAAGAAGAATGCCATAATCGGAGCCCTCATCTATTAGTGCATTAGTCATAAGGGTTATAGTTGTAGTGACACAAAGATGAAAGCATGCATCCAAATTAACAAGTTTGCCATCCATTTTGAGATTCCTAATGGTAACATCTCTAATATGGATGGTAGCGGGGGAAGTTTTGGTGATGGTAAGGGAGGGTAGTGTTTCTATTGCTCAAACTACTCATAGAAAGTTTGCTCAATTCCCAACAAGGGGATGTCTAACTTCACCATGGGTGGTTCATGTGAGGGATGCCTAGGTGGATGTTATTTCTTCATCCTATTGCCATTGAAATGGCCAATGGGTTGACTGTCCAAAGTTTCTAGCTCAACGTTCCATTTAGTCATACAAAATAGCTTCCAATGAGTTGAGTTTTCTACCTTGCACATTTCTCAAGGTTGCCACCACTTACTCATAACCTTTGTTAGGTTTATCCACACTATTGAATAGCATGACAATGGCTTCATCTTCTACAATGTTGATATCTTTCCGTCCAATTTACTTAACGGAATTTCACCATCTCATGACACATAAGATCACAAAATAGAGATGTTAACTGATAGTATCTCATTTCTTAAAATCTTATAAGTTTACCCCAGTAAAGGAAAATGAGGTAATTAGGCGATTAATTTCTTGAATCTAGTAATTCTCATTGGAGTTGACCCACCCCTCTCATGGAAAAGAAGGATGGCATAAAGTACTTTTGTGTTAATCATAAAGGTCCCTATAAGGTGACCATCAAAATTGGGTGACCTTATTGATCAGTCATACAGTGTGCAATACTTCATCGATATCAATCTTAGATAGATTGTACCATCAAATATGAATAACTATTGAGAATGTCCCAAAACTATGTTTCATATGTGGTATGGACCTTTTGGGTTAGCAAATACTCTTGTGACTTCCCTATCAATAATGAATGATCTATTTTTCCTAAAAAGTGGGTAGCTATTTTCATTGATAACATATCATCTAATAGTAGATTTCTAGGGAAACATGCAATCCATTTGTCTACCCTCCTATGTCTCTTAAGGCAATAATTTTTATTTTTATAGCTATCCAAGTGTGAATTATTTTAGATAAAGCTTTTTTATATTGGATATGTCATCATAGTTGATGGCATGCAAATTGACCTTGACTTTGAAAAGATGTAAGTAGTACTTGATGCATATCTCTTGGACAATTAGGCAAGTGACACCTTTTTTAAGATTTTCTTGGGTTTTTCCAAAAATTCATCAAAGGCCATGCAAAAAAATTTTAATCCTTAGCACATTTACGCAAGGGTTTCAAAAGCAATAAGAACCACATTAATCTCAATAAGAACCACATTAATCTACTTGTTGTTTGAACAAGTGAGCCCGATCAATGTTTTCAAGCATTGAAAACAAATTGTTACTATTTCACCCATGGTCAAAAGGTGAGATGGGTGGAGCTTATGTAGAAGTTTGACTTTGAGATTATCAATACCCTCAATCATATCATTCAAGTTCATGCTTTTTCTTTGAGTTTTTTATTGATTTCTATCTTTTCTAAAGGGGTATCATCGAATCAATCCTAGTATGACCTAGGAATTTGTTCGTGATGGACCTAACAACCCAAGAATCCTTGGTGGTTCAAATGCTTGAAAGCTAGATATTGAGAGAAAGATGGTGGACAACTATTTCATTTGATATGGATTCCTATTGAAACAATGTGAGATATGTACCCAATGATGAGGATATTGATAAGAATTTTTGTACAAGCACCATGATACACAAAGCACGGGATAGCTAAGGCAAATGTTGGTCATGGTTAATTGATATCCTTATTGAATGCACACTAAGATTTTGGTAGAGACTTAGGTGTGTGGATGCTTATAGTGTTAGCTTAATAAAGTTGATTGATACAAGCAAGCATGAATATTACACACTTTACAAATTCTCGATATACTATCTCCATGGATACTCCGTGGATTTTGTAATAGGATTGCCATATCAAATCACGGTCATGGTGCAATTTGAGTCATGGTTCATCAATTCAGGAAGATGGTTTGATGCACTTTGACAAAGATGACCATTAAAAGCCATGAGTTTCATAGTCTCTTAGTTGAGCATCTCTATAAAATTTACGATTTCCTTGAAGAAATAGCTAGTGACCATGACCATAACTTCAATGGTCATTTCAAGAAAGAGGTCTTCTAGAAGCTAGGGACCTAATTGTCCATGTCATCCTTACAACATATTGAGACCAATGGGTAGACTAAGAGGATAAAATAGACCATATAATAGTACTTAGCAGTTGGCTATTTGGTTAGCCCATTTATGTTTATGTACAACTATAAGTTTTGTACGATTAGGGAACATGTCAACACATAACCATTTAGAGACAAAAAGTCATGGCCAAGTAGCTGATAAGCCTTTTACACAACGTGGGGCTACTCTATTTGTACGAGGCGGGGCGAGTCCGGGTGGTCGGGCGATCGAGGCTCTACTGGTGAGGGGCTCCTGTGAGGTTGGGCAGGGAAGATGTTGACCGGGACCTGAATGGTGTAGTCCCTGACCGCAACTGTTTCTAGAATGCTTTTGAACAATGCATCAAATTCCTGCTTGTCTCGAACTGCCCTCTCCTCTTTCGAGCACCTAGTGCCCGAGCATCTATTGGGGGCCCGCACGACTGGTATTGCCACACCTTGTGTGCTGCCTTGAGCTTCTATTCCCCTGGCCTGGGGATTTTTTGGCCTACGTCCAGGGCGGTGTCGCTTGGGGCCTCGTTACGTAGCGTTCCGGAGGAGGAGCTTGTTCTGCATGCTCCCTTTGAAGACGGATAGCGTCCTTGCAAGCCCGCTGCACTGGGTGCTCCATATCGGCTACGTAGGGGGACCTACAAAATGCGAACCAAGGATTAGGCCTTGAGGCAGGATAAAACTATTCTCATGGAAGGGATTATACAGTGGGTTATCAAGTGCATATGATGAGGAGGGGAGAGGTCAGGCATGCAGCGTTTTTTGTAGAGGGACAGCCCCCTATTGATGTTCGTTTTGCTTCTAGCCATTAGCAGGTCTTGGCTTATGCTAAGTTATGTGGACTGGTTGTCATGGAGTGGGACAGGGCTCATCCTCGGAAGGATAGACCGAAAAGGGGAAAGGTGCATAGAAAGGGACGATGCCCTGTCTACACCATCAGAGATGTTGGTCAAGGCTTCCTATGGCAGTAATGAGGCCTGCATGCCCTCCACTTGGAGGCGAGAATGGTCACACAACTTCTAAATGTGTGGTGAGAAGAGGACCTGAGGAGCTCAGCTTGTCAAACCCAACTCTTCTCCCTGTGCTTGACTATCATTGCTTATGTGTGTTGATATTATCTATACAGAGTCACAAAATTCATTGTTTATTTATGTACATATTTATGAATCCAAGTCACTTTGTGAGGATAAAAACCAATTGTAGAACTCAAGATTGTACTGGAGTGTGGCACACGCATCCAGTACCCATGGTAGCCTTCTTAATAACATCAGGTATTTTGCAACATCAAGTATCATGGTACCTTGTCCGAGTCTACTTGCAACATGTAGCTCCTCCTCAATGAGAACCTTATCAGCCAGAGAGTTCTCTTGTCTAGTTCCGGCTAAGTCCATACCTTGAATGGCAGTCAGTACACTCGAAAGGAAGTCGGTGCCACATAGATTGGGTCTCTTTGAGACCGCCATTTGGCCAACCGTTCCTCTAAGACTGTCATAATTTGGGCTCCTAGTTCGGCCATTGCAACGGATTTTCAAACCAACGTTTTTCTAATTGACTTCGACCCTCTGATTGTCACTTTAGCTGCTCTATTTCTAAGAGATTTTGTTGGCAGAGCACATCATTGAATGTTACAGTTAAGCGTAGTTCGTCGGCTTCCTTGTCAGAGGTGAGTCGCATGCATTCATGAAAGAGCCTATCATAGTGCTCGTCAAGATGTTCTTGCTCTTCCTAGGATAGGGGAAATGGCAAGTGTTCTTCAATCTGCTCCTTAGGGAATGCACCCATGTCTGCAAGGACATAGACACGTGTGAACACTTTGAGCTTAGCATCCAACTCAGTTAAGCATTCTGCGACACTTCTATGTTCAACGAGGGCTTGCTTGGTTGCTATCTCATGTAAGGTTCTAGGAGTTTCCCTAGGCTTTAGCATAGTTGGGGACTCAGGCCTAGATGAGCAAGATTAATCAATACTAGGGTTGCTTATGCTCTCAAGGTTTCCATGTTTCCCCTGAGGCTTTGTTATTGTGTCATGGTTCTCTTTAGATGTGACTGGTATAAGTTTGTCACCCTGTTGTGATAGTGTTGTATCCACTCTTGATTGCTCAATGCGAGTTCTGTTCTCGGTGGATTGAGTGTTGCAAGCAACCGGTGATGGTAACGACTGCTTTGATTTTTCAGAACACACGGATGTGTCTAAGGTTTCACCGCTATTAGGAGAGACATCAATGGGTTCATTGGTGGATGGACTCGATGCTTTATTCCTCAGCTCTCCAGTGCTCTTAGTCTCAATGTTCTTGGGGTCCACAACCACTTGTTACTGCTCTTGTTTTTGTTGTTTCCTCCTCTTTTTCTTGGTCAGTAAAGGTGCATCTCTCAATGACTCAGGACCCTGGACTAGGTCAACAGTTGATGTGCTTGGTTGGGCCTCAACATTCTCTTTCTCTAGTGTGTCCTCATGGGACATAGTCGTGGCCTGCTGAATAGTCTCGCTAGGTTGTGAGGGTACAACTGCCTCCCTTTTTGGAGAGTCTAGCTCTTCAACCAATTCCCTTCTATTTAACTCCTCCATCCTAGGCTTTAGGCACTTTGGAAGTGCTAGAGTTGCCAAGGAAGTTGGTTGCGACACCTCCTCCACAGGTAAACTACTAAGGACACATTCCACAAGGGGCACTATCACGGCCAAGGGCTGTGACTGCTGTGATCCTTGATCGAAAGTAGTAGCAGCTAGTTCAATGTACTTGCTACTATTGGTGGATTGCGGTGCCAAGTCCTTAGGTCGATTGGAAGTGGTCGTGTCTTTTGTTGCCCTTAGAGCATTCACTTGTGTAGATCGAGCATCAGTTGAGCTAGCCACGGCGGATTGCACAGGCATATCCTTAGGTTGAAAGCTAAGGGTGGTGTCATGTCCTGCCTCTTGGACATTTGGAAGCTCAGATGTAGTTAGAGATTGGGATTGAGTAGCTGCACTTCATGACTATTGTACTTCCTATGTCCCTTTATGGAAAGAGGGTGTAGGAGGCTTGAGACTCCTAAGTGGCTTGGACACTGGCTGTGAGATTTGCTCGCGGCTCTTAGATGATTTTGCTATTTGCTTTATTGAGCATTTAACCTTGCCATGAGCAATGTTGTGCCTATGATGCATGTTATCCTCTTGGGAAATCAAAGGCTTTTTGGGCACTAGTGGCTTTTGCATATCCTCAAGGATTACATCTGATATCTGCTTGTTAAGCATGCTAGCTGAGGATCTACCCTTTGAGTGGTCCCATTTGGTTTCTTGATTTCGATCATGAGGGGCTCGGTCACTCCACTATTTTTGACTCGAGACTTGGTTTTTCCTTTAGATCTCCTCCTATGCTTCTTTGCTCTTGATACGATCTGGCCTTCAGTTGATAGAGGAGGTTTAGCAAGGGGTTTTGGCACCCAAATCCATTGGTTACCTGCGTAATATCCTTGAGTACGTAACAACGCTTTGGATATCCATCGTGACATTATGCTGACCCTCCATTGATGCCTTCGTCTATAAGGCTTGGGCTTCTTTTGGGCTTCTACGATATTTGTAAGTCCAAAGCCCATCCTTGGCATTGTCTCCTGACCTTCTTGTTTCAGGCATGGCCTCACTCACTGGTTCTCATTGTTCGACCTGTGCTTGTATCAATTCTTCCAACAAGTCCTTGCTCTTATTAGTAGGCTTGACTATTATGTCAACACCTTCCTTGCCTTTCCCTCGAGGTTCAATGGGGTCACCCTTACTAAAGGTTGTGACTATCCTCACACCTGGTAGTGTTAGGTGTATTCTCTGTGCTACATAGTCGGCCTCACACTTGGTCATCCTTTTGAAGGGTCTTCCTAGGAGGGTTTCCTTCCCGCAATTAGCACTATTTGGAGGAACATGAAATAGGATAGGCAAGATTTCAGTTTCAATTGTCGCAAGGATTTTGCACTTTCCTATGAGTGCTTGTGGGTGTCCCCCGTAAGGGCTAAGAGTTGCATTAATCGGTGTGAGCTCTGGTTGGCCTAGTAGGGTCCATGCTTCATAGGTCAAGATATTAAAATCAGATCCTTCAAATCAATCAAAGCATCAATAGTATGCTCTCTTTTCGCGATGAGTTTGACCCTGAGATAAGTAGGTGGTACTATGTCTTCGTCTTCCCGGTCCTGGCTTGTAAATTTAAGCCGTCTGACAAATGCCCTTGAGTCCCCAATTGCATGACCAGATATGGATTCTCCACTGATGTCTTAGATCGCCCGTGGAGTGCTATTCAAGGTGCATCTATCATTAGGACGGTCATATCTAGTCATCCTCGCTTGTTGTAGCTTGATGTTGTTGCTTTCCACTTTGACTAGATGTAGTCCGAATGCAATACGTACGTGTTTTTGCAATGTAGCCTTTTTGCCCTTGTTAGCTCGATTGGCCCATTGAGGTTCTAGGGTCTCTGTTTGTCTCTGTTCAGATATGGGCTTTTGGTTGCTCTTTTGCAAGTGAGAATCCATGCTCGTATAGAGCGATTACTACACTAGGGTCCAATTTGGAGGGCCTGTCATGGCGCGTGTTTTCTCTCCAACCTACTTAGGGGAGGTGCGGAGGGGGCAGAGCCCCCTCTGCAGGGGTCCGAGGGGGGGTAGTCTCCCCCAGCCCGCAGGGTTATTACGGTAAACACCATGCGCAATTTGGAGGACCATTTATAGCCAAATTTTAAACTACTTGCTCTAAGTTTCAGCCCAGTGATTGATCTATGATATGGTTTCAGCTCTATATGGTCTCTCGGTCAGTTTCAGGGTCTACATGTTAAAATTTAAAAAATCCAAATTCGACCCAACAGGTCCGAATTGCAGGGGCCAAATGCCCGATTTAGCCCGTCCGAGATCCGAGTAGAAAGGGCCAAATGTAACTGGTTTGAAATGTCAAATTCAGCTAGTCTAAGTGGACCGAGGGCGGAGTCAAGTGGGTCGAGTCAAGTGGGCCGAGTGGTGAAATTGGCCGGGCCGAATGTCAACTTGTTCGAGTGGGGTTGGGCCGAGTCGGCAAGGCCGAGGGCCGAATGGCCGAGCGGTTCAAGGGCCGATTTTGGAACTCGGCCTAGAATCGCGGTCACTTGGACGGGCCGAGCGCGACGCGCTTTTTCGTCAAATTTCAAAAAATTCGTTGCGTTGAGCGATGGAGGCCGTCCTACTAGTCGAGAACCTCCAGATCCAACCTACTCATGCAGTGGAAGGTGTGGAATTACCTGGGCTGGGCAAATAACTCCCGGATGGCCAGATTGAAGCGAATCCACTCAACGAAGCTTTCTTCCTCTCTCCTGCTCTCCTGAAACCCTGCAATGCATAATGTGGCCTTTCTTGCCACTCTTTCTTCCTCTCTCCTGCTCTCTTGAAACCCTGCAATGCATAATGTGGCCTTTCTTGCCACTCTTGGTCCCTTATCACCCTGTCCAGGCCTGCACTCACCTTAATCTTGCTTTCCTTACTAACATTTAACCCAAAATTTCATTTCTTGCCCTTATTTTCCCTATTTCAATCTGTTATACCGCAACAGAAAACCCTATTGTTTGCTCTAACATTTTTCTCCTATCCTTTCTAAATGCAAGAAAAAACTATAAGAAAAATACCTACACTACTCCATCATGCTTTCCCAAGTCCAAAACAACAAAAACATACTTGCTAAGGAGATCGAATACCTCTTCAAACTCCCTCACTTTCTACCTATCTATCTCAAGCACTGGTTCGAGAAAAACCCTACTTCAATGCTCGATTCGAAGCGCGCAAGCACTCAAGGCTTGAATCGGTTGGTCCCGACAACGAAACCAAAATGTGGGAGCTTTCACTCAACCGCCAAGACCCACGGACCGCTTATTGCTTCAAGCATTCCAAGCCGAGTACTAATGGCTATCTCTCACATAGTTGACGCACTATCCATATCTACGGGTGTAGTGAGCTTACCTCCATGCCGATCGAGTTACCTCCTCTCCCGCGCACTCCGGTAGCTCCACGATCCAAGTGCAAGCTTCAAGCAAGCTCCATCCTCAAGCTCCACGCTCCAAGCTCCGTAGCCGCGAGCAAGAGAAGAGAAGAGAAGAGAAGAGAATGGAAAAAGAGGGGAGAAGATGGAGAGCTTCTCCTCCCCGGTCCCTCACCCTCACACGCTCACTCCCTCACACTCTCACACTTCCTCTCTCAAGCTCAAGCTCAAGCAAGCAAGAACAATAAGAAGAAGAATAATAAGAGAGCCACTTTTGGCCACACACAAGAATGAGCTACTCATTCCCTTTTCAACTTTATATACAAAACCCTAAATTCCTTTTAGGCGGTCATCCCCTTATTCCCTTTTTTACATGGCCGGATGTGGCCTAGGCCCTTTTCCCCATTGTCCTCCTATCTTTCTAGCTTCCTTCCTACCGCCCATCTACCTTTACAAATTGCACAGGTGAGAGCCCAGAGCTCTTTAAATTAAACCATGATGCGCTTGCGCTCTTTTACAAAAGTATTTACTTGCACTTTTCCTTGTGCGCCTTTTTCCCTTATTTAGGACTTTTCTGTGCTTCTTATGTTTCCAGATTTTTATTGCCGCACCTTCATCTTCTATTCCACTTTTGCCTTGGCCGTGTCTTCTACTTTAGATTTTCCAAATTTTCACCTTGTTCGTTTGAGGGTTAACATATATTATCGACATAGAGTACTAGAATGATAAGGATACCATTAGGGGACTTCTTCTATAGAGACACAAATCCATAGCACTACAAGAGCAAGATTGTGAATGCATTAAAGCATCAAACTTGTGATACCATTCCCTAGGTACTTGCTTAAGTCCATAGAGACTCTTCCTCAAATTGCACACTAGGTTTCCCTACTCTTTTCCACAAAGCCCTTAGGTTACTGCATATAAATGTCCTCATGCAGATCCCCATGTAGGAAAGTCATTTTAATATTCATTTAATAAAAGTCAAAATCTAGCTTTGCAACTAAGGCTAAAACCAAGTGAAGGTAATCATCTTGACTATAGAAGAGAGATCTCATGAAAGTCAACTCCCTTTTCATGTCCTTTGCAACCAAATGGGTCTTAGTGGCTTAGGGTAACTAAGGGTGTTTTTCAACTTATACACCCACTTACATGGTAATGTATGTCTTACACTAGGCAAGGAAACCAAATCCCATGTATGATTCTTCTATAATTAGTCAATCTCAAACTACATAGCCCTCTTTTGAGAATAACTATCACCTTAGTTTTTAGCCTCCTAATAAGTAAGGGACTCATCAGAATTTATCACCTTGAGATAGTTAGTCCATAAAGGGCTTAGAACGTTTAGGAGGATGCATGACTCTAGTAGAGTGTCACAAAACTAGCTATGGAGTTAGTGCATCCTATTCTCTTTGTCCATCATCAATATGATATTGCACAACAAGTGGATCTTGGGCCATTGGAGCATCAACAACAATTACATGCTATTTAATGGGGGCTGTCTATATAGTAACTAGAGGTTTCTTTCAAAAGAGTGGCATGTGCACCTCAATCACATGCTTAGGTTTCTATGCGTCTTATCCTTACAAAACACAATATTATGGTTGTGGATAACTTTCTTAGCCTATGGGTCCTAAAGATGATATCCCATCTCACCTACATCACCATATCCAATAACTATACATTTGATGAACTTTAGATCCAACTTATAGTGCTTGTCTTTGGGAATCTAGTAGAATGCCTCACATCTAAAAACTCTCAAGTGTGCATATGAAGGAGGTTTACTAGACTTATTGTGATTTTCTTTGGGAATCTAGTAGAATTCTCACATCTAGAAATAGTGCATGAGGATCTATTAATCAAATGAACTACACTAGTAACTACCTTTGCCCAAAACGTATGGGGTAAGCCTATACGACTGAGCCTATAAACCTTTTCCTAAATGGTCCTATTCATGCATTTGGCAAAACCATTTTGGAGTTTGGTATAGGGAGCAACTAACTAATGCTTAATGCTACCTTGATCATCACAGCACTGCTAAAAAACACATGACACATGCTCACCCCTATTATTTGATCTTATTCTTTCAATCTATACCCAAACTGATTCTTAAACAAAGCAACAAAGTTTTGAAGGTAGCTAGAATATCTTATTTCTACTTTGTAGGATAGGATATGTCCATACTTTATATAGAAATTTATCAATAAATGTGACAAAATATTAAGCGCCACCAAAAGACTAACGAGGCATGGAACTATAAACATCAAAATGCACAAGAATCAACATCTCATCCATGTGTGAAGAGCCAAAAATTTTATGACAATTACAAGTTTGCCTACCATATAAGCAATGATCACATGAATCAAAACAAGAATAGTCTAGGGGTAGGAGATACTAGAAACCAATCAAAACTTTCATTCCTTTAAGTGACATGTGTCCAATGCAACAATGCCATAAAGATACATAAGGAAGATCATTGATAGCCGATACGTGATTAGTAGATTTGGAAATAAGCAAGGGCTAAAGATAACTGACTTTGGTGCTTCTACCAAAAATGAGGTTGCCACAAGTGATCTTCTAAGTAGAATCACCAAAAGAGACATGATAACAAACATTATCCAAATGTCCACTAGAGATAAGGCTTTTTGTCAAAGCTGGGATATAATATATATCATGAAAAACAAAAGAAGCACATGCAGGAAACTACAATAAAATATTATTGATGCTAATAATATGATATGCATGATCATCTTCTAGTCATATATATTCTGGAATCATATGGTAGGTATAAAACAAACTTTAATGCAAGGCCGCATAAAAGGAATTCCCAAAATCAAGTAACCACGATTGAGAGAATGAGGATTGGCCATCAGCCCTGAGTGGTACCATGTGAAGAAGCAGCCAAAATATACTCATCTAAACTATACTCCAATGCATTAGTCTCTTCAATCTTGATAGTGTATTTAGTGATACATTGATCATCCAATGATTTAGCATTATCATGCACTTTTCCTTTGCCTTTATCATGCCTATAATGGCATGTAAGTGAAGACTTCAAACCATTGGATTTGCTACAAGCTTGCCCATAAGATCTAGGGTTAGAGCTATTCTACTATGGGTCTCTACCATGATAATCATAACTGCCTCTAGCAACATTCTTACCTTGAATTGTGAGAGCATGAGAGGCATGGTTTATATCAACTTTCTTCATGTTAACTCTTCAATGAGTAAAGATCCCTCTACTTATAAGCATTTAAAGTCATCCTCAGAGCATTAGCATTAATGATGGTACAAAATGTATCCCATGACCCGAGAAGAGTGACAAGTAAGAACATATACCTAATATTGTCATCAAAGACAAATCTTTGGTGATATAAGTTGACTACAAATAAAATGGAACTCATTCAAATGAGTAGACATAAGAGTGCCTTCTTGCATACGAATGTCTGAAAGCTTATTAAGCCAATACAATTATGAAGCCAACCTTTGCATATCATAAAGATCACATATACTTTCATATAATTGTTTGTACTACTAGTAGTCACAATGACATTAAACTAGACTTGCTTAGACAAATATAAATATTTGTGGACTTGCATAGCTCATTAAACTCCTCCCATATATATCAATATTAAAGTCTTCTATATTACATATTTGCATTTCAATAGTTTTACTGCTTTTATTGGACTAAGACTTACTCAATCTGTGTCTTTCAATACTTGAATTTATTGCCATCCAACTTGTTAATGTTAAAGATAGCACTATCCCCCATAAGCACTAGAAGCACTTGCCATGATGATTGCAAAATAAAGAGAATATAGACTATTATAATTTCAATAAAATAGTCCCAAAACTGAGCCAACAATATATGCAAAAGGAATAGTACAAAGCAATGTGTTGCTATACACAAAGTAGAAGCACAAGAGTGCTAAAAATATAGGTCAAATACAAAGTACAAGTGTATTGTCCATTAATTTGTGCTAAATTAGATTTCAGTTCTAGGCAAATGTCCAAAATGAATTGCTCCTACTACCATGAAAGTCTGAACAATTGGACTTATAATGCAACTAGTAGTGACCAATGAAGAAGAGACAAGTCTAAATAGCAAATACCATTAGCTAACTAACAGTGTCAAATACATAGAAGCATCTCAAATCAAGGGGTTACCAAGTACATAAGCTAATTGTGCATAAGAGATCTCCAAGCAACAATGAGATTCTTCCAAGCTACAACTAGCTCATTGCTCATGATTAGGGAAGCTTAATACATAATAAAGCATGTATGCATAACTTACAACCCTTTGATAGAAGGAAGTGCCATGTAACCAAACAATCAAATGGAAATTAACCCTCATTGATCAATAACTGCAAAGACAATGTTTGCATAAACCAATGAGCATATATGAGGGACTTCCACAGTCTCTAAAAGCCAAGCTTTGTGTTAAAATTTGAAAGTACTCTCATTGGAGGTAAACCAAAGTTTCAAAGAGAAAAGCTAACTCAATACATGTATGTCATAACATTTAGAAGCCTAAATATACCAAATAATACATTCAAGAGCATGTAAATAGCATAAACATCCAAGCCCATAAATAAGAAATCATTGAACCATGCAACCTCTACTAATATGAATGAAAGGGAGCTTCAAAGCAAAGCTTAAGGCTTAAAGAATGGCATATCCATATATGATTAGTAGCGTTAAGCATACATATGATCCCAAAGCATTCCCCAATGGCATGAAAGCATAGATTGCATTGAGATTCAAAGCATATGCTTGCTATCCATTGTTTATGATAGCAAAAAACCTTCCAATGTGGCTGAGCAAAATGAGCTCTAATCAATCCCTAGAGCATCCTCAAGCATCAATACAACATGCTATCATTAAGACATCAATAAATAAGCATCAGTGAAGCATAATATATTCAAATACTTGCTATTCTAAGCTATGAATAGTAGGTCTATCCACATATGATAGTCAATGGCTAATGATCTCTTTCTCGAATGATGCCCAAGATGGAGTTGCAAGTGCTAGAAGGAGTGCCCAAAGTTTGAGCAAGAAGTAGAAGGACTACTAGATCACAATGATTGATGAAAATAGAGTAAGAAAGCCTCCTAAAAATGTGTTGCAAATTATGAGCTCCTATGCTAGGGCTTCTCTTGTTATCCCTAATCTTTTCAGGTTACTTAACAATGATGGAAGATCCTCTTGGAGCTGGAAAAATAAGGGGGGAGTAGATGGAGGGGAACTATAGAGCTCTACCCCGAGACCTACGGACCGCTTATTGATCAAGCATTTCAAGTCGAGCGGCCATGGCTACCTCTCACATAGCCGACACGCAATGCCTATCTTATGGGTGTAGTGAGCTTACCTTGATGCTCGATCGAGTTCCCTCCTCTCCCTTGCACTCCGGTAGTTCCACGATCCTTGTGGCAAGCTCAAGCAACCTCAAGCCCCCTCTGTCAAGCTCCATCCTCCATAGCCGCACAAGAGAAGAGAAGAAAAGAAAAGAAGATGAAGAGAGAAGATGGGGAGCTTCTTCTCCACGATCCCTCACTCCCTCACACTCCCTCAATCCCTCACTCAAGCACAAGCAAGAAGGCAAGAAACAAGAGAAGAAAAAGAAGAAGCTTTGGCCACACACAAGAATGAGCTTCTCATTCACTTTTAAACTTTATATGCATGCCCTACTTTTTGGGTGGTTATCCCCACTTTTCACATGGCCGGCCATCAGCCTAGGCCCTCTTTTCCTATTTCCCACCATTCTAACTTATCCCATTCCCAACTAATGCATACAATTTGCACAGGAGTGAGCCTGGAACTCTTTTACAAGGATTTGGGAGTGCCTTCACATTTAATGGCGTGCTTTTACTCTTTTCTTTTCTTGAGGCGACACTGAGGCCTTCTGGAGAGGTCGTCATTCAAATTTATCTGGGTCTGACCTCCATTCGGGGCGCCTTTTCCTTCCTTTGTCCTATGCCCTTTCGGTTATCTCCTTCTTCCATTTTTCGCTCCTCTACTCCATTTTCTGCTCCTCTGTGCTGCGATAAACATTACCCCCTCCTAGCTGAGTGCCAGTCCCGTGGCACTGGGGTGGGGAGTAGTGGGGTAGTTGGGGTTGTTGGTAAGTGGAACTGGTGGATAGATGACCACAATCAAAAGGTGTTGTTGTGAATGAGAGGTGATGAAGTTTGATTAATGATGACCGGGAGAGATTCTGGCGTGCTTTAGACTTTATGAAGATGCTCGGCATTTGTTACAGAGTGGTAGCTCCCATTCTGCGACGGCTGTTGAACCTCGGGATCTCTAATCATTTGGAGAATATGAGGTTCCAAGATCTATGCCAATGGTGGGTCCATCACTGAGCTTTCCCTCAGCTTGGTTCGGTTCAGTCATGGTAGCCACCATCAACAACAGGTAGATGGTCGGCTACCTTAAATATGTTGGTCCATCCAACCATCGAAAGATGCAGAAGTTTTTCCTGAAGCTGTTGTAGTGGTGTTCTATCCAATGCAGAGAAAAATTCTTGGGCATTGGCAGATGTCGTGGGTGATATTCTTTAGTAGAGTAGCCATTCACTGAGTCACGATCATAGCCTGCAAGAAAGTGTGTGCACTCCCTAAGGGGTGTATCTATCTCATGGTGTGGTGTAAGTGGATGTGTAGTGGAACTAGAAGATGGGTCTAACCTTGGGTAAGCCCTTGGTAGTGTCCCACACTTGAGGACCCAATTCGTGTGTCGGTGCAAAACTTAGGGTGACAAGTCTGGAAGTCCTGCCCTTGATGTGCCCTAAGCATGAAGTGGGGGAGGGGCTAGGGGTGAACCCCTAGGTGCGATGAGCAAAGTGAGCCCTCGTGTACAAAAAAAAAAAAAATTGCATACAAGGAAGGTGTTTTGGCTAATGCCTATCACCTTCAGCAGGATTACGAGGTGGTCGCAAGCATTGGGATAGGAATGCACGGCTTTGTAGATATTCTTTAATAGCGGCCCGGGCCTTTAGAGGTGTGGATGATAAGAAAGGATGATTGCACCTCGTGAAATGGGTATCATTCATATCTTCTAAGATTTCTAGGCAAAAGGAGGGAAGCATGGTTTCCCTCATCATTAATCTAGTCATGGCCCTCCTATCTATCCCTAGGTTGATGTCAAAAAAGAGTGGAGGGAGGTGGGCTTCCTTGGATATAGGTCTCTACATTAATAGGAATTTGATAAGCCTAAGATAATTATAGGTGGTTAAGAAGGCTAGATCCGGGCAAGAAGAAAAATCCGCGAGGAAGTGGTTGATCGATGGGAGGAGATCCTCTATTCTAAAGACTAGGCATTCCTCGGGGCTCCGGGCATTTACGTTATATATCCTAGGAAAGTCAAAATCCCCATGAATGTTTCAATCATAGTCAACTCCATGCCTGCAGGGGTAGGGCATGTAGATGGGTCGTTGCGTTCTTCAGGAAGTGAGCTGCAAAAGGCAGTCCAGGCGTCAAAATTGGCATCCCAAATCCTCCTCCGCCACTTCGACTGTGCCTTGTAGCCATGGACAGTTTTGGAAACCCTGTTTACCTTGTCCTGCTAGTAATCTATAGGCTCTTGCCTCCACTTGGTTATTACGAGGCTCCTTTCCTCTATCCACATGTTTGCAAGATCATTGGCCAGGTCTTTGATCTTGGCTAGAATGCCTAGAGGCAACGCATGGTCCAAAGAGCGTGGATAAGTAAATGAAAGCTCAAATTGTCTCGTCTCAAACTCCCAGTCACGCCATGTGACCAATTTCTGAGGCCAATCGATAGGGTTGGGATTCCCTCATAGTGGCACCAACTCTTCAAGGAATTGTTTGGGCAGTGACTGTGCTCTACGGTTGGGCTTCCTCTACCAATTCCTGCCTTCTTCTTCTGGCTGCACAATGCGCTCGGGCATGTGGGCATCTTCGAGCTCTTCAGGCGAGAGGTTTGGTAGAGGCGGACTGGGCATTCTTTATTGTTCTTCTTCAGCATCTTGCTCCAAGTCTGAACCCTCTTCGACATTATGCTCGGCCACTACTGGGGCCACTTGTGGTGGTGGTGTTGACTGCTCCTGTTCTTCGAACCCAAGTTTTTTAAGCTCAACAATGGAGAGGCTGGCATGGCACAGGTAGTGAAATTGTTGCTCTTTCCTGATTCATGTGCCTGTTGGAAGCTCCCGTTCTTAAAGGCCATACCTTAGCGCTCAGGTAGTCAATTCTAGCTTCCTTCTTACCTTCTCCACTGAATCATTGCCCTCCGCTTGGGTGACATGTAATACTGTGCTGAGAAAGGCTTGCCTTTGTGCGTTGGTGTATACATCTACTGCTTCTGCCCTGGATTCAGCAAGTACTCTCTCTCAGTCAGCCACCGCCAAGCGTTCCGTTAATTGCCTAACCCTTTCAAAATTGTTATTTTTCCACTCGTTGGCTCTCTCGTCCATCTTCTTTCTTCCCTCTTCCAGCTCACTTGCCAAGGTGGTTACCACCTGCTGCTGTTCATTTGTTAAGACCCAGAGTTGGTTCCACTCCTTGGATCTCCGAGCCAGCTGTTCTTCAGCAATTTCTTTTTCTTGATTTGCAATGTTGAATCTCTGTTCTGCCTCAGCAATTAGTTTTGACTTTTCTTGCGCTAGCTGCTCGTGGCTTTGGATCTCTGCAAGGTGCAATCTTCTTTGTGTGAAGGCCATGGCCATGAGGGCCTCTGTGTCTCCCTTGGCAATCTCCAATGCACCTTGTAGTCGTTGTGCCTCATGTTGCAGTCTTTGTGCTTCTGCTATGGGGATTGCCGGCCTTTCCTGTGCTAGGAACTCTATCTCTCTCTCCATTCTGTCTTGTTCCTCAAGTTCATACCATAGCTGAAAAGCTATGGTATCCTCTTGCCGCTCGCTTGACTCGCCTTCTTGAGCTACTATCTGTCTGTACCTTTCTAGTTTGGTAGTTCTCTGTTCCAGGTCAGCATACTGCTGCACTAGTAACTTTAAGCTCCGCTGCTCTACCACCAGGTTTGGCTCTTCATCTTCTAGCCTTTATCTCAGGTGGCTCTCATTGTCCTGGGCTTCCTTCGTTTTTGCTTTCAGTTGATCTTGTAGCACTTTCACCTCCCTTTTTCGGTTGGCTCCTTGCTTTGAAACTTCTAGCCTCAAGGCTGCCGAAGTTTCCTTTTCCTTCTCTAGCTCCACCAAGGCCACCTTCTTTTCTTCTTTTGCCTTGTCCAACTGTGCCCGGAGCTCAGCCACATAAGCATTGTAGTCCGCACCAGGTGGCACGGGAGTAGGGGCTATAGTGGTTGACGCCTCTAGCTTTTGCCATTTTGGATCTTTCCTGGACTCAGCATCTATAGTAGCGGGTCTTTTCGCTTTGGTTTTCGGTACAATCTCAGCCACTTTACTGACAAGCATCTGCATCATGCTCATCAGTTGGGCCGTGTCCAGAGAGGGCATGGGTTGTGGGGTGGTTGGCACCGGCACGAAGGAGGAAGGCAGGGGGTGCAACAGGGACTTGCCCTTGCCTACAGCCACTGGGGCCGCTTCCACACTGGCACTTGCTTTAGCCTCATGGTGGGGACTCAAAGGGTCGATCTCTCCTCCCCCATGGGTTTCTTCAACAAATCTGCGAGTGGCCTCTGCCAAATCAGCCAGTTCTTTCATCCTTAGCTCGTCGGCTTCCTCCTCTGCCCTTCTTTGCCTCTCTTCTTCTACCCTTTTTGACTCTTCTCTAACTCTTTCGAGTTCTTCCTCTTTCTTTTTCCTTCGTTCCTCCTCCACCCTCATTGACTCTCTTTGAGCCCTCTTCACCTCGGCCCGCTCCTCTTTGCTCAATCTTTCCTCCTTCTTCTTCTGGCTCTTGTCAGTCTTCATTTGCTTTTGTGGTTTGGCCGTTTGAGTGGGTGGTATTTCTGGCTCTCCTTTGTCACTTACTGTCTTTTCGCTCGAGCCTTCTTCCTTGCGGTGAGGTGAGCTTTGGTGCATAGCTTGCTCTTCATCTACGCTGGCATCCTTGATAGCCTCGTCGATGATTGCCGTTAGGACACCTCTATAGCTGATTGTAGAGGCTTTTGTGGCAGGCCTTTTTCTTGTGGATCGTGCGGTAGAGGCTAGAGATTCCCCACCAGTTGGTGCTGCGGCTGGAGCCAGGAGCGCAGCTGAACTCCTGATAGTTTTCTGGACAAAGCCGTTCCAATCCACCTCCTCTGAAACTCCTGCCGCGATGCTTTCCATCAATGGCACCTCGATTTTGTTCATCAATGCATTGTATCTATGGCCCAAGAAAAGGGCATGGACCATTTTAGCTTGCATCCTTGTCGCAGGGTCTGGAATGTCAGCCAAACTGATTCCATCCACCGTGTGCACGTCCTCCTTTTTGACTCCCATCATGGCATACACATCTCTTTTTGGGCGCCTCTCCTTCTTGGACACAAGTCCCAGGGCTTTCTCGACAAATATCTGCATTAAGGGGCACTTGCACCCTTCTTTCCTGGTCACCAGTCCTTACTGTGACCGTACCACATCTCCTCCCTTCATCAAAGCTCCTTAAGAAGTCAGCGCACATGCTGTAGTCTACAGCCTGTCTGACCTTTTCCACGTACTTTTGGAGGTTACATTTGTCCATCAACTCCCTCACGGCCGACTCTTCCAGGATGGCTTTGTTCAAAGAGGAGAGAGAGATAGAGAAAACACCATATCCATGAGCCTTCAGGCTCTCAAGCTCATTCCTTCATTTCCACATACTAAAACTGAAAAGCACACACACTCTACAAGATAAAGTGACCTAGTGTAAATGTAGACTAGACGGACTAACTCTAGTCAGGTCACTAACTGACTACTAACCTGACTTATTTAATGTAGTCACGTGTAGACAGCTGTACACACTAGCTGTCATAGATGTCGGTCATAGATGAAGACACACTGACGGTGAGCTTGATTTCTAACACTCCCCCTCAAGCTCAAAAAACAAAACTCAAATCGTCTGCATCACTCCAAGTAGCTGTCTAAAGTGAATGAACTTATCTTTACCAAGTGATTTGGTAAAGATGTCTGCTACCTAGTCTTCAGTCTTCACATGCTCCAAGTCAATCTGATCTGCTAAAACCATTTCCCTGATGAAACGGTAGTGAACCTCAATGTGTTTTGATCTTGCATGATAAACAAGATTGCTTGCTAACATAACACTGCTCAAATTGTCACAGTATAGCTTGACTTTGCTGTCCAAGTGTACTCCCAAGTCATTCAACAACTTCTGTAACCACTTAGCGTCAGAGGCCGCTAAACCGCACCACGATACTTTGCTTCCGTACTGGACAATGCAATTGTAGGCTGTTTCTTACTCTGCCAACTGATCATGCTACTACCCAATCCAAATGCATAGCCACTGGTTGACCTCTTGTCATATGTACAACCAGCCCAGTCAGCATCAGTGTACCCCATCAAGTCAAGGGGTTTCCCATATGCATAAAACAGCCCATGATATGTGGTACTCTTTACATATCTCAGAATTCTTCTGACTGCATCCAAGTGTGGTTTGCGAGGCTTCTGCATGAACTCACTGATCAGCCCCACAGCATAACTCAAGTCAGGTCTAGTGATCGTGAGATAGATCAAGCTACCTACCATCTGTCTGTACATAGTAACATTCTCAATCTCTGTCCCAACATTAATCTACAGCTTGACATTCTGCTCCAAAGGCGTATCCATAGGCTTGCAATCAGCCATACCATATTTCTGTAACATGTCATGAGCATACTGCTTCTGTAGCAGCCATATGCCTCGAGGTGTAGAGACAACCTCAATCCCCAAAAAATATTTCAGCTCTCCAAGATTCTTGACCTTAAACTCGGCCTGTAAACATGTCTTTATTTCTGCAATCCCATTTTCATCATCTCCTGTAATGATTAAGTCATCAACATAGACAACTAGAAAAACATAGCCACTATCTGTCTTCTTCGCAAACAGACTATGATCAGCATCTCCCAATCGGAAACCATGTTGCTGTAAATAACTGCTGATGCGAGCATTCCATGCTCTAGGTGCCTGTTTCAACCCATATAATGCCTTTTTCAGCCGACATACATGTGCTGGAAATTCTGGATGTACATAGCCTTCAGGCTGTTCCATGTAAACCTCTTCCTGTAATTCTCCATTGAGAAATGCATTCTTTACATCCATCTGCCATAGTTTCCAGCCTCTAGCTGCTGCCAAAGTAATCACAGTTCTAACTGTAGCCATCTTTGCTACAGGGCTGAAAGTCTCCTCATAATCAAGACCATACTGCTGCACATACCCTTTTGCAACCAGCCTGGCCTTATATCTTTCCAATGATCCATCTGATTTACATTTTACCTTATACACCCACTTGCATCCAATAGGTGTTTTGCCCTCAGGCAACTGTACCAAATCCCATGTACCATTTTCAGCCAAAGCTAAATATTCCTCATCCATAGCAACACGCCAACTCTCATCTGCAACTGCCTCATCAAACTTACTTGGTTCTCTAAAACCTGTTACTTTCGTCATATAAGCATAATGACGGGCTGAATATCCAGTGTAAGTATACCTATCAACAGGTCGTCTGACCCTCTCTAATCTCCTGAGTTGTGGCTCATTGTGAGCTTGCCTCTCATGAGGCGGCACATAACGGCTCTGTCTAGCACCTGGCGTCATAACAGACGGAATTCCCAATTCACTATCTAAGCTGTCACTGCTAGATGAATCATAACCTGCAATGAGTGGACCTGTTACATCTTCAAAAACCTTTTCTTTTCCCTTATCTGTTCTCCCCCTCACAGACATATCCGTATCAGTGGATGCAGTAGTGCAACTCCGTAATCGTCCTGTCCAAGGACTCACTGTAGATGATACATCACCTGTCTGACCAGTCATGGAAGTACTCTCTGTAGGAGCATTTTCAGCATGACTCATACTGGGTGAGCTATCAGTAGGCACTGCAACAGGATTCCCATACCAAGATGCTAACTTATCAAATACTACATCTCTGCTTATGAGTGTCTCATGCGTAGAAGGTACATAACACTTATATGCTTTCCGTTCCTTTGCATATCCAATAAACACACTTTTCACTACCTTAGGATCCAATTTCTTCCTCTTCTCATCCGGTATATGCACATACGCAATGCTGCCAAATACCTTCAAGTGTGAAATATCAGGTTTATGACCATATAGCCATTCATACGGAGTGATATCATGAATCCCTGCTGTAGGGGTTCGATTCAGCACATATACAGCAGTCACCACTGCTTCAGCCCAATAACCATTTGGCAGACATTTTTCATTCAGCATAGCTCTAGCTGACTCCATCAAAACCCTGTTTTTCCTCTCTGCAACACCGTTTTGCTGCGGTGTATAACTGCATGTGAGCTGTCTTCTGATCCCATGTTTGGCAAGATATTTGTCAAAGTAGTTTGAGACATATTCACCTCCTCCATCTGATCTCAAACATGATATGTAACAGCCCAATTCATTTTCAGCATGTTTCTTGAAGTCTTTGAATGCATCAAACACATCATCCTTATGTTTCAAGATATAAAGCCAAGTGTACCTGCTGAAATCATCAATAAATGAGACATAATATCGTATACCACCAAAATAAGCATTATGTGAAGGACCCCAGACATCAGAGTGTACCAACTATAAAGGCCTAGTGCTGTTTTTTACATGTCTCATGAAAGGAAACCGTGCCTGCTTCCCAAACTGACATGCAGGGCATACATGACCAAAATCATTATACTTGAATTTAGGTAATCCAAGTACTACTTCTTTCTGCTACATAGATTTCAGCTTTTGTACATTGACATGTCCAATCCGCTTGTGCCAAATCTCTACATCCTGAATGGCACTCTCATCATGTGCAAACATAGCTGCCTTGAGTCCCGGAATGGTCGCATCCAATGTAAACATCCTGCCATCCCTTCTGCCCTTGGCAATTAACTTGCAGCCATTTCCATACTCCTTAATGAAACACCCATCTTTGTTGAACCTCACTTGCAAATTCTGTTCTGCCATTTGACCCACAGATAACAGATTCTTTGTTATGGTTGGTACATGTAATACATCATGCAGGCCTTTCTTCTTGCCATCAGGCATCATAAGAGGAACAATCCCTTTATGCTTTATGTCATGTTGGGTGTCATCCCCAGTACATACATGACCATGTGTACCTGCAACCATCTCATCAAACCACTCTCCATGCGGGGTCATGTGGTTTGACACTCCAAAGTCAATGTACCATTTGTCATCTCTATCATGTCTCGATGCATTTTTAGATACATGCTGCATGGCAAAGAGTCTATCAACTGACTCATCATGAGCACCACTGGAAGATGCATAGTGCCCATGATGTCTGCCCTTTGCCTTCATATCTCCTTGCTTCTTGTAACAATCCTTTGCAATATGCCCATACCGGCCACAATAATGGGAGTCCTTGTCCCTGTTGGACTGATCAGACGACTGCCATGAACCAGAACCACCACCTCTACCTTGGGGTGATCTCCCCCTGCCTCTAAACCCACAAGATCCACGCTGGCCTTGTGTATTTACACCATGCCAATTACTCTGCTGCTGCTGCTGTCCATAAGTATTACGAGTGTCACCACGACCTCGAAATGAACCACGACCTCTAGATCCTCTGCCACGCTAGCTAGAGTACAACACAGTGTCTCTACTCTGAGATGCACTAGAACCTGTATTCAAACCAAGTTTGACTTCCTCATGCAGCAACAAAGCAACTAGCTCTTCCCAGCTAGGGGGCTCTTCTCTGACAGAAATGGAAGTGTCAAAAGCTTTGTACTCTTTGCCTAAGCCATTCAAAGCAACAACAATCATATCATCTTCTGATACACTTGAGCCAATAGTAGCAAGTTGATCAGCTATGGTCTTAATCTCCATGGTATATGTCTGGATGCTCTTGCCATTCCTAGACATGTTGTTGAACTGCTGTTTCAACTGGATCTTTCTTGCATGTGTCATGGTTCCATAATTTTTCATCAGTATGTCCCAAGCATCCTTCGGAGTCTCACATCCAGTGATTTGAATTACCATAGCATCAGATATACATAAGGAAAACCAATGCAGCACCTTGCATGCTCTTTCATTCCATAGCTTGTAGGCTCTTTTCTGTTCATTTGTTGGATTGTGTGCAGGCAACTCAGGAGCAACTTCATCTCCTGTACATAAATCCCAATAACCTCTGCCAACCAGAAAGTTTTTCATTCTGAATTTCCATAATGTAAAGTTCTTATTATCCAACTTCTCTCCAACTATCTGAGTGATATTGTCAGTCCCATGTGCATTAGCCATGATGCAATAGACTGTCTATCAAGTGCCTGACTCCCTGCAGTCCAATAAGTATGACTGACTAAGTTCAGCCCGTAACAGTTTATGACAGTTTTCTGCACTAAATTGCAAAAAAAAAACCAGGGTATTTCAGCCCACTGACACCCCAAAACAACCCACGAACAAGTGGTCTCAACTGTAGATATAACTGTCAATACATAAGCTATGTGTTTGCTTCAGCTTAAGCTTCTGTAACCTCACTGCCAGGGTACATACATGCAGTCTGAAAACTGTAAACTGTGAGTAACCAGCAGCAATTTCAAGTCCAAAACTGAGTGGTAATCATATCATACATGTTTCAAAATCTCCCAGGTAGCTGCTAGTACATTTGGCAGTCAAGACATGATCATAAGGGCACAGAACAGTGCATAACCAGCACATACAAGTGTCAACAAATTCAGTTGCAGGTTGCAGTCAACTAGAATTCAGCATACCAAGCTCCAAGCAGCTCCAAAATGTCTTTTGACCATGTCATACATTTACTTTGTAGTGGCAAGTTCAATACATGAGCATCTGAGTAGGCATAGACAACCTGTCTTCATTGACCAATGGCATAAACCTCATGAGCTGTTTGTAATTAACCAGGACAGTGTAACTGCATTTACTTCAGCTTCAAAATTCAGTTTTCAATGATGCTCATTGCTTGCTTCAATTCTCCATGCCTTCAAAATGTATAGGCCAGTTCATATAGATGATGGAACCCCCAAGATGACCTGTATTGCTTCAGTAATGCACAATACTTGTCATTGACTATGTATGACAGTTTTCAGCCTGTCAATGATTTTCAGATCTGAGTATTCTGAGCAAAAAATCTCAGCTCCAAGACATTTGATCCAATGTATACATGCTTTGACACATTCTTGTGCTCCAAAGATGCCTTCTGAGTGTAGTACAAGGCTCCTGTGTGTCAGTAATGACTGAATGCATGCTGTTCATTCATGTTTACAGCAATTCATAATTGATTACAGGTCTGTGTCTGTTACTCCAGCTCATAACAGAGCTCCCACACAAGCATTTACTTCTTGCACACTTCAAATACCTTCAATAGTGAGCATACATGCTCTATGAACCTTGTCCAGGTGCCCCACTGAAGATTGACAGGTTGCTGTCCACTCAGATCAGTAGGCGCAGATCACGCAGAATTTCAAGCCTTGTTTCCAGCTAGTCCTCCTCATCATGAGGCTCAATGACCACTTGCAGATGCTCAAAGATGCCCACCAAGGCTCCCAGGAAGACCTCAACCACAATGATAAAGCATGGAGTCCAAGATGAGCAAATGCATACCTTGACAGAGTAATGGCAGCCTGTTTCTCTTTTCAAAAGACCTTGTTCTTCAGCTTCTTCAAGTCTTCTTAACTTCCTCCTATTCCAGAGAGCTCAACCTGGCAATGCTCTGATACCATGTTCAAAGAGGAGAGAGAGATAGAGAAAACACCATATCCATGAGCCTTCAGGCTCTCAAGCTCATTCCTTCATTTCCACACACTAAAACTGAAAAGCACACACACTCTACAAGATAAAGTGACCTAGTGTAAATGTAGACTAGACGGACTAACTCTAGTCAGGTCACTAACTGACTACTAACCCGACTTATTTAATGTAGTCACATGTAGACAGCTGTACACACTAGCTGTCATAGATGAAGACACACTGACGGTGAGCTTGATTTCTAACATGCTTCATCTAAATTCATGGTATGCTTGAACGTGAACTGGCTAAATCCACGCGTCTCGACGCTGATTCCATACTTTGTCAGCTCCGCTTTAGTGAATGGGAGTTTACTCTGTCCTGCCATGGTAGGTGTCTGTCATCACACCAAGCCAACATTAGCATTATAAATTGACTCATCACTAACAAAAACCCAAGAAAGAATGCGTGTGACAATTTTCCGTGCTGATTCAGAGGAATGAAACTTGGAAATAATTCACAAGCAACATCTATTTCCTCCTTGCATTCTTTCCTATTTGAATTCAGTTGATCATTTTCATCCATTATACATCTTGCTACATCACTTGCTCTCATTTGCTCCCCCCCTTTCCTTAAGTGTTAAGGGAATCCTTCCTAGGATTCGCAAGGGAAGAAGGAGGGCTCGCATGGACTGTGTGGGGCAAGTTACTTGGCCAACAGCCAAGTATAAAGGTTAGGGTTATATTCAAGTTGGGCATGATGATCAAGTTCGCATGGTTGTATGGAAGCTTGGGTGATATAGGTCAAGATATCATGAAAGATGTCCCCGGAGTTGAGGCGACTAGCAACGTGCAACTCCTCTTCCGTGAGGAATTGGTCAATGTAAGGGTGGGCCAACACCTGGTCATCTAAGTGTATGTTGCGTGTAATGGCCAAAACCCTAAATGAAAGAGGTGCCACATAATACGATCGTGTTCAATTGTTTTGATTGCCCTCCTTTGCTCAGCATTGGTCATGATACGGCAGCCTTTTTTCTCCCATTGGAGTCGTAAGGCATACCACAGTTGTAAGAATGAAGAAGCAGAGCTGGCAAGCATTGGTCGTGTTCAATTGTTTTGATTGCCCTCCTTTGCTCAGCATTGGTCATGATACGACAGCCTTTTTTCTCCCATTGGAGTCATAAGGCATACCACAGTTGTAAGAACGAAGAAGCAGAGCCGGTAAGCTGCATGAGCTCCTCCAGTTCTTGTTCAGGTGTAGAGAGAGCAGATTTACGGTAAGAGGTGCTTAGTCTTCTGAGAACAGCTTGCTCCTTTGAGATTTCTCCATTAGCAATTAATTTGGCGGTAATTTTGGGAAATTTGATAGTCATAAACTCATAGTCTTCCTAAGTGCATGGCAACGCACGAACATCATAAGCAAGGGGTTTGTCAAGAAATCCTAAGTCAAGACTCTCATACCTCCTAGCGAATGTGGTAAAGGTGTTATCCAACTCCTTGATGCATGTCACTACGTCATCTCCCGAGGTCTTAGCGAGATCCTTGGCCACTAAAAGGAAAGATCGTCTTTCGTACGAAGGCCTAAGACATGCTGGTGGTGATGGTGCAATTGGGCTAGATAGTGGTGACTCCATTGCTGGTGTCATAGATGGGACTTTGCACTCTAGAGCACTTTGAGATGCTGCAGTGGGCTTCAGTGGCATAGGAGGTGTGCTACATTCTATTTGAGCTAGCATGGGGGTGCGCAACTCCTGTGACTTGGATGATGCTGGGGCATCCAGCTTGGGATGATAAATGTGTTGGGATTCATTAATCACAACCAGTGCTGGTTCAGCTTTCTTTGCAGTTTGTGCTTTGTATGTACCAGCCTGTCTAGCTAGAGTGGGGTTGTTTAGAGTTGAGCCTCTTGAATGTCCACTCTTAGGCACCCATATCCAGGGGTTGCCCTCGTAGTATCCTTGTGCTCGCAAGAGATCTTTGGGGATCCATCGTGGCATGGTAGTGCACCTATGTCAATAGCATCTAAGCTGCCTCTTAGGCTACGACTAATAGTTTTTGCGTTTAGAAGCACGTTTCTGTAGTTTACAAGGAGGTGGCCCTTGTCGTTTTGGCACCCATATGAGCCTGGACTCTTTGGCCTTGTGAATGGGCTGGGTGGGCTTGGTTCTAGTAGTTTGAGCATGGGGTGAGATATCACTGCCCTTCTTCTTAGGCTTGGTCATGGGCGTGGCGGTGGCTCCATGATTGTAGGAGGCGCAAGATAACCCTTGCTAAAAGTAGTCACTATGTGCACATTGCCTACAGCAAGATGGATGCGATCTAGGTTGTAGTCCACATTGCAGTTTGTCTGCTTTTTAAAAGTGCGACCTAGTAGTGACTTATTACCGGCCCCTTTAGTGTTTGGCAACACATAAAAGAAGACTGGGATACTTTTAGACTCGATGTAGACAGCCACTTTGCATTTTCCTAAGAGTGAATAAGTGTTCCTCCCAAATGGGCTGAGTTTAGCATTTGTGGGCTATAATTTAGGTTGACCAATGCGTGTCCAATGGTCATGCGTCAAGATATTATAGTCAACACCTTCGTTGATCAATACATCAAAAGAATACGTCTGTTCTGCAGTGACCATGATTCGTAGGTAGGCAGGTGCCATCACTTCCTCATCTTGATCTATCGGTTTGGTAATTGTGGCCGCGTAGATGTTGATAGCGGCTTCAAGCATAGGTGGTTCGTGCAATGGATGCAAAGGAGGATAGTACTTTTTCATGCAACTGCCATTGAAGAAGCCTATTCCTTCACCTTCTAGCGTCTCCAACTCAACATTGCTTGTTCTACTAATTGCGTGTATTCGAAAAGGTCCTAGTCCTCAAAATTTCATTTTTTGTTTGCGACCCTTCACAGAGTATAGTAAAACGAGATCCCCCTGATCAAAGTTGCGCTATTTGACATGCTTGTTAAACCACACCTTTCGTCGTGCCTTCTCACAAATCAGAGCATGGGTGGCTAAGAGTCAAGTCTCCGTGAGACGGTGTAACTCCACTAAGCGGTTGGTCCAAGCTTCTCTTCCCTCCCAACACTCCTGAGCTACTATCCTTAAGCTAGGGACAAATAACTCTAAGGGTAGAATGGCCTCCGTTCCATAAGTCAGCCTAAAGGGCATCTGTCCTACAGCCATCTTATAAGCTGTACGATAGGCCCACAAGGCCACCATCAATTGATGTGGATACTATTTTAGTAAGAAGTTGACTAGGATTTTATTCGTGGATTCTGCTTGGACATTTGCTTGAGGGTAGTAGGGCAAGGATCTTCTATGAATGATTAGGAAGGTCAAGAGCAAGTGGGATATCACTTCATTAATGAAGTGCGTGTCCTCATCACTTATTAGTTCAATTGGACAACCAAAACGTGAAAAGACATACTCCCACAAAAACTTCGCAGTGGTTCTAGCATCGTTCTTCCTAATGGCTCTTGCCTCTGCCCACTTCGTCAAGTAATCAGTTGCCACAATGATGTAGCATGCCTGGGAGTACTGTGCCGCAAAGGCAACTATGTTTTGGGATTTTCTCAAGCACCCAACTATGTTTTGGGATCTTCTCCAAATAGTGGGTTCCTTGATGTTATTATGTCTCCTGATGAGTTCCTTGTTATTGAAACCAGTTGCCAATCTTATTTACAAGTTGTGCTTCGTGCTTTCTAGTGCTCAGTGCGAAAATAGGCTTCTTCCTTTTCTTGTAGTGCACCTTTGGTGATGAAATCAAAAGTGAGGTGCAGATGCAAGAAATGCTCAATGCAAACTCCACTCTTCCCCTCACGTTCATAGCCTTATATGTTTCTAAGCGTAGGTTCTAATTGATCTAAGATTTTACTGAAATTCCCTGCTGCGTTCTCTATTCTGCTTTAGGGTTGGTTGATTGATTGGTCACCGAAAGTCAAGTCAAATTTTAAATTTGGTCTGCTTAGTGTCTAGATGTTCGGGATGAATCCTTGGTTATCCTGTCTGGCCTTTGGCTTCTAAGGGCTAAATTGGGTTTCATGGGGGATCAGAGATGTCAACAGGGTGGCCAGGACTGTAGGGCAGGTTTGAAAACTCTCTATTTAAAGTTCTGGTGAACTGGTCCGATTCTGGGAGTCGGACGGGCTGGTCCAATCCTGGGAATCGGACAGGTTGGTCTGAGTTTCATGCTAGGAACAGTGGTCTGATTCAAGACTCGGACAGGGTGGTCAAATTCTACTTTGGTTTGATTTCCCTAGTCGGACAGGGGAGGTTCGACTACTGCAATGGGTCGAGTGGTCCAAATCCGGGACTAGGGACATGTGGTCCAATTTTGACACTGGGTCCAATTATAGTAGTTAGACGGGGTGGTCCGATTCAGGGAGTCGGATCGAAAAAGTGGTTTGATTTTCGGAGTCGGACGGTCCGACTCCAAAAATCGGGTGGTTCTATTCTAGGGGTCAGACGGGCTGGTCCGACGGCGCAGACGACAGTCCGCAGGTTGTGCGCGATGCTTCAAGGTCAACGCCTATTCCCTGGAATCATCCCGTGCTTTCCAAATAGGTGCAAAACAATGCAAGGAACTGCCAGGCACACCTGGAAATGATGTGGTGCTCAAATCGAACAACACTTCAACAATCTCCTCGCAACTCTCTCTCTCTCTCGCTCTCTCCCTCGCTCTCAAGCTCACTCTCTCCTCAGAAGGCCGAATGTCAAATGTGGTGTTTCTTGGTTCCCTGGGCCTCTTATTGCCCCATCCCAGCCTGCTGTAACCTCAGAAATTAATCCCTCATACTCTTCCAGCCAGAAATCTGAATCTGTGCTCCTATTTCCAGCAGCAGCAGAACCCTTTTGTTTTCCTTCTTTTTCCTACCCTAATCTTAACCTAATGCAACCAAAATCAAAACCAGAGATGGAGATGGATGACTCTACTCTAATATTCAACAACAAATCAAAATACTTACTTGCTCCAAGGATCAAAACCTTCTAAATCTCCTAACTATCTTGAGCACCGGTTCAGGCTACAAACCCTACTATGCTCGACTCGATGTGCGCGGCGCTCAAGGCTCGATTCCGTCAGTCCCGGCAAGGGAACCAAAATGGAGGGGAACTACAGAGCTCTACCCTGAGATCTACGGACCGCTTATTGATCAAGCGTTTCAAGCCGAGCGGCCATGGCTACGTCTCATATAGCCGACGTGCAATGCTTACCTTACGGGTGTAGTGAGCTTACCTTGATGCTCGATCGAGTTCCCTCCTCTCTCTTGCACTTCAGTAGTTCCACGATCCTTGTGGCAAGCTCAAGCAAACTCAAGCCCCCTTTGTCAAGCTCCATCCTCCATAGCCGCGCAAGAGAAGAGAAGAGAAGAGAAGAAGAGAAGATGAAGAGAGAAGATGGGGAGCTTCTTCTCCATGATCCCTCACTCTCACACACTCACTCCCTCACACTCCCTCAATCCCTCACTCAAGCACAAGCAAGAAGGCAAGAAACAAGAGAAAAAGAAGAAGAAGCTTTGGCCATACACAAGAATGAGCTTCTCATTCACTTTTGAACTTTATACACATGCCCTACTTTTTGGGCGATCATCCCCACTTTTTACATGGTCGGCCATCAGCCTAGGCCCTCTTTTCCTATTTCCCACCGTTCTAACTTATCCCATTCCCAACTAATGCATACAATTTGCACAGGAGTGAGCCCGACACTCTTTTACAAGGATTTGGGAGCACCTTCACATTTAATGGCGGGCTTTTACTCTTTTCTTTTCTCGAGGCGACACTAAGGCCTTCTAGAGAGGTCATCATTCAAAATTTTCTGGGTCTGACCTCAATCCAGGGCACCTTTTCCTTCCTTTGTCCTGTGCCCTTTTGGTTATCTCCTTCTTCCATTTTTTCGCTCCTCTGCTCCATTTTCCGCTCCTCTGCGGTAAACAGTAGGAACAAGAGAGAGAGAGAGAGAGAGAGAGAGAGAGAGAGAGAGAGAGAGAGAGAGAGAGAGAGAGAGAGAGAGAGAGAGAGAGAGAAGAGCACAAGTGGAAGCAATAGCATTGGCTATGGAGTTTTGAACTCAAGAGAGCAAGATCAGTGTGTAGGAACTCCAGCCATCACAATGCGTGACTTGCATTCCCTTTATTAGTCTATCATAGTAAAGAATAAGAAATAAAGATGATAGTGATGGGACATTGCCACCTATGATGTACAAGTGCACAGGCATGAAGGACAATGTAAATATAGGCAGTTGGGCACAAGCGACCTTTTACCCCCCAAGATGCAGTCATTTTGGCATCCTCAAAATTTTAGGTGGCATCGATAAACTCTTCCTCATCACCACATTTTGATTCATTGCCAGAGGTTGGTTGCTTACCTTCTTTATTACATTTAATTGGAGTATCCTTCTATTTGATTAATAGTGTAGCATAGTGATTGTGTTCTTGCCTTTGGGAAAGATTTGATTTTTGTTGTTTATCCCCTTCCATCCCTTATTGTTCTTGTTTTTTGAGTGAACTTTTTGGGAGCCATGCTCATCCCATTGCTATTTGAGTAGGGGGATTCGTTATTGGCATCTTGTTTCTTATTTGCTACTCCCCATTTGGGGCAATCCTTGATGAAATGTCCTTATCTAAGGCACTTAAAGTAGGCATTTGGCAAATTTTTGTATACCACCGATTGAATAATCAAAATTTGTCCCTTAGAGTTTTTTATGATTACTATTTCTTTCAAATTTTTACTAGCATCTAATTCGACTAGAAGATGAGGATGCCATGTGGGATTAATGTATGTTTGAGGATGTTCCCCAAGTATCTACTCTAGTCTAGATGCTATGGAGCCCAAATATTGATAATATGGATTAGGAAGGTCAAGAAACTCAACACATATCAGGATCATTGTCCACTTAGGGCCATGAGGGTGTAATATTTTCAAGCAATTAAAAGTTAGTTGGTTAGTTCGAAAGTTAGTCAGTTAATTAATAAGTTAGTAAGGTTACTAACTAAGGTAAAAACTAACTAACATTAATAAATAATAATTTTTATTTAATTAAAATATTTTACTTAAAAAATCGAGAGTTGTAAATATGATATTTTCCTCGGATTAACAAGGACCATAGCCACCCTTCATAGAAGTTACAACGTGAACGAGAGTTATGAGCCATATTAATCACTAGCGTTAATATGTATAGTATGGATAGTCCAAAAATATTAGATTTTGGGTAAAACTAGTATATTCTAGATATTTTAGATTTATCCTAAAAAGATATGGAGATTTTCTAGCATATTATCCTAAAAAGATATGGAGATTATCCTAAAAATATATTTTGGAATGATGTTTTAGTTAGTTTTGGAGATTTTATAAAAAGAGAAAAATAAAGAGAGAGTTTGGTGAAATCGCGCGCGTCGTGATCGCAGTCTACAAGTAGTAGACAGCACTTCGAACAGGGAGAGAAAGAAGGAGTGATCTAAAGGCTTTCTAATCATGTGTCATGGGGTTTAACCCCCCTTTTGGAGCCAATGGAACCATCAAATTTATGAGTTAAATATTAGATCACTGATTTTTCCAAGAGTCCCTCCACCAAGAACTCTTCTTGTTCTCAGCCACATCCCCTCTTCTCTAATTCATTATAAATATGATGCATGGGGAGGCACAAGGATTAACAAGGAGAAAGAGAGAGAGAGAGAGAGAGAGAGAGAGAGAGAGAGAGAGAGAGAGAGAGAGAGAGAGAGGGTTCTTCCTCCCTTTCCCCCTCCTTAGAGGGTGGCCACACGCATTCTCTCTTTTTCTTTCCTCCTTAGAGGGTGGCCACACACATTCTCTCTTTTTCTTTTTCCCAAGCTGATTTTTCCAAATTCCCTCCTCTCGAGCAAGTGGTTGCTGCGAGTCACGTATAAAAGAGAAGAAGATCATGCCCCCCAAGTAGAAAATGTTATGCGTAGATAGCAATCCCTCAACAAGCAACGAAGCCTCGGGTGAGGGCATTACTACCAATCCAACTGCGGTTTTGGTTGTAAGTAATGTATTTCTAAATTGATAGATGCTTGCTTTGATTCTCGCATGAGATACATTAGGCTCCATACTATGATCTACAATAATAGGTCATGGGAAGGGAGAGGCCTCTTCTCACATATTTGAAAGATGGAGTTTGCAAAGTGCATGTATCAAGGGAAGAATTTAATTGCGTATGGCTTATTCGTTGATAGAGCAATTGGTCAGGGGTTATGAATAGCATAATCGTAAAAAAAAAAGGGAATTATGCATACAAGTATTAAGTAAATTTTGCATATAATCGCTCTTTGATCCCAAGGGGGAGAGGGAATATGTGATGGAATTATTATCGCGTCTATTCTTGTATTGTTTGGGAAAAAATACAATTAGTTTTGTTGGTTGATTGAACAACACCCTAAATGCTTTTTACAATCAACTGATTGTTGCATTGTGTTTTGAATAAATATTCCAAGTGCTTGTGTTTGATGGTAAAAGCATGGCAAAGGTCAGTAATGACAAGTAGCCATGGAAAATAAAGGAATGCTTCATTGGAAGATGATATTATGTTGATTGCCTTGATTATGCTTGATTCTTAATTGGTTAATTAAGAAAGGATATTTGCATGGGTGGATCATCTCCAAGATCGCACCATGGATTACCCCGAGAGGGCACTGCTCGATTCACGGGCCGAAGGTTGAGTGGTGAAAAGGCCAACCATGGAAAGTGTGTCTCACTCCTAGGTCGCTCGAGGTCAGTGTAGCTTTGGACACCCCTTGCGGAGTCCGAAAAGGAGTTGTAAATTGTCGTGAGCCCAACGTCTAGGGCATTGGAATATCCTATTCTAAATAAAGGATGGAAATTATGGTGCCATGTGATTTGGACCGGGAACTTCTGTTGGACAGAAGGGATACATAATTATGTTGTATGGGCATGAGACAAAGATTAACTTGAAGATAAGTTAAGGAACTTGTTTGTCAAAAGTACTGCTTGTTTTCTTTTCGTGTCAGTGCTGTAAATTACGCAAATGAATCTTGCTCCCTAAAAGGCCTAATTAAAGAAGCTGATTGTGAACGTCATACATAAATGTGATAGGACCTAATTAGAAAACTAAAGCTATCAAGGGAAGCAGGTGGGCAGAACCCCGACGGTCTGTCCTACATCAGGGTGATCCCAAAGAACGGGGAGGCTTCTCACAAGGATTATCATCGTTCGACTTTAGGTATTGTTAAGTTAGAACCCGATTCATGCCGTTTTAGGGGACCGGAATGGAACTATGTCCTACGGGCAGAGAGGTTGAGTAGCGCATCCCTCTCGTTTCCCATTCTTTTTGAACCAAGTGCAGTATGGATCTACTTTGGATTGGGTATCTCTACGTAAAGTAGGATATCCAAAACTCGACGCTAGAATGCTGTTAGGAGACCTTGGCCCTAGGAACCCAGATTTCAGGTCGATCCTAGTGAGTTCGGCCATGAACGTTCCGTTGCAAGGTGGGGACTTGGGAAACCCTAGGTGACAAACCTCGAAACATTCCCGGGGAGCGCTGGTGCTTAGATTCGTTTCTCAATGGACCGCTAAAACGTGTTTGGACAGCCAATAGGCGGACACGTTACAGAGGGGTAAAATTAGTAGTCCATTTGAATAGCCCAACTACTGGCCCTAATGTAGATGCTATGGAGCCCGAATATTGATAACATGGATTAGGAAGATTGGGAAACTCAACCCACATATGGATCTTTGTTAGCTTAGAGCCACGAGGGGTAAAATCAACAATCCATTTGAACAAGATCATTGAAGAATTCTCCAACATCCACTTGACCATAAGATAGGGTGCTAATGGCCATTTCTTAACTCTCGAAAAGGAACACAAAATAATTGTTGGGCAAATAGCTAGTAGATTATATGGGATTCCTAATGGATGCTAGCTATATTTGATCCATGCATGTAAAACTTCAATGGGGGATGGAAGCCATGACACAAGCCTATTAATGCTCTTATTTGATAATCTTCAAAAATTCTAGCTTGACCATCATTAGGAAGAATACAGTCACCTTTTGCTTCATTAGGGCTAGTTGACTATTTGTAAGCTTAAAGGTCTTTCTTGAAACTCTCCTAAAGTTCATGAAGCATCATCACTAATAAATCCTCCATGAGGGCTTCGATGTATCCCACTTGTTCCTCTTTTGCCTTTTGCTTATTGTGCCCTTTCACTTGTTGGTTCACTCACCGACTGCGTGCTTAGATGCAATTTATACAAGATTGTGTTTGGCCTTGCATGTGGGGTTGCCACTGTGGTGAGGATGTTTAAGTTTAGAGGGGGGAGTGGAGCATGGTGGGAGCCAAAGGTGAAGTCATTGTGGGCAATGTTGAGGTTCTTAGAGAATTGTGCAAAAAGGGGGTATCTTTGAAGGTAGTTAAATGGAGGGTTTGTCACTCCTTTTTGCGTGGCATGACCAACACCATGAGGCAAAAGGGGAATCCTTGCAAACATTGATGAGACTAACTCAAATGTCCATAAGCACATCATGGTGAGAAGGGGGAGCTATGAGGAGGGAACATTACTTGGTTGTAGGGGCTGATCTAGAAGGTCATAGGTACAGAGAGAGTAGAAGAATAAAAAGCATTGGATGAGGGGGAGAGTGATGGAAAGTACTTGTGTGCACCTTGAACAAGGGTTTGGAGAGGGTACTTAGAAGTAGCAAATCATTGTGTTGTGCGAAGAGGACGACTGAGAGAAGGGTGGAGCTTGCATAGTGTACAAAGACATGGCGTGGAATATTGTTCTTGCCACCACATGGTGCTACATGCTGCATCAACGGCTAGCTGGATTGTCGAAGGCACTTCTTGCTTTTCTTGGAGCGATTTTCCAATCACAAAATACTAGGCGCTCCGCGCCTAAACTTGCCCTGGCACCGGGGTAGGCGCGATTTTCGCAGCGAGGGCGGGTGCTGGACGCGTGACACCCGCCCCTGCGTCTCTTTGTGGGGAGGTTGGGGGCTGCCATGTGGCACCCGCCCCCACCTCCCCTTAACTAATAGTATAGATGTCAAGGTGTGATAACTAATTTGTTTTTCGAGTTTAATGTTTTGAACTCTCTTCTCAACCAAGACTACGAAGGTTCATTTTGATATTTTTGTGAAATTCTCTGAGTTTTTAGTAAACCCTGCCTTCTAGTCGTTACAAGGCGAGATTTCGAAAGTGCGGGGTTAGTGTGCGCGCGCGAATTAGGCTACCTCTGTCTACAGAGGAAGAAGAAGGCGGGAAATGGCAGCTTCAGCGCCAGCAGGAGCATCTTACGACAGGGGGACCAAGAAGATGAAGACGGCCAAGCAAGGCGACGTGAAGGGCCGCCTCGCCAAGAAGGCCAGGAGGGAGGAGGAAGAGGAGCATGAGGACGAGGAGGCGCCGCAGGAGCAGCAGCAACTCAGGCTTCCATCTCCTGTTCTCGAGCGCCGGACCTGTGACTGCGACAAACACGATCCGTCTTCCAACTTCGAAGAGGGAAACGGCAAGCCAGACGTTATAACCCTAGGGAGCTCCTCCGACGAAGATGACTCGGACATGGAGTTTGCTGGCAAGAGGCGTAAGCTCCCGCCAAGGAATGCCGGCCGCTCTCCTGGCCGTAGGCTCTCCGTCGTCTCTAGCGAGGACAGTCATGATAGCAAAGGCCTCGGGAATGGCCGCACATCAGGGTCCCTGAAGCCGGCCAGGTCCAAGGAGACACTTGTCACTCGCCGGAGCACCAGAATCCTCATTTTGGCCACTAGAGCAGAGGCTAATGCTGTCAAAGCGGAAGCTCAGGCCGTCAAAACAGAGTCTAACGCCAGCATATCCAAAGTTCATGCCGTCAAAACAGAAACTAACGCCATGGCTTCGTTTTCGGAAACGGCGAACGGCAGAGACGATGTCTCTGCGTATAAGGAAGCAAAAGCGTCCGAAAGCGTCGCGGAGACGATGGTTTCTGAAAAAGAAGATGACGGAGACGACGGCATTCCGAAGGACGACTGTGTTCCAACAGGAGGAGGTTCCGGCAAGAAAAAGGGCAGACGGCTGGTTAAAGGAGGAGCTCTAGCCAACCTCGACCACGTTCAAGCCGGGCTAGCGCCCCCCGTTTCCGCCTTAGAGACTGAACACAGTCCAGAAGCGGAAAGTGAAGCCGCCAAAAAAGTCAAGGAGACCCTCAGATTATTCAATTCTTATTATCTGCGATTCGTTCAAGTAAGCTCTCCGAGAAACCTTTCTATCAGGTTTTCAGATTTCAATGATCCAAGATGCATATACTATTTTATCTTCCTAAAATGGCCCAGGGCTAATACTTAAATCTGAAGTCCTTGACATCATAGTAAGGTTCAAGATTTCAGTGACCGATGCAGAAGGCCCTAAAAGATCTCTGTGTGCGAGTCCAAGTAACTAATGCTCCTCATTCCATTTTATGTAAATTGTCCTCCTTTTTCTGAGGGATGATTGAAAGGGCGAGCTGGTTCTGCTATTAGCTTGCAAACGGAAGAACATGAACACATGATGGAAAAATAGAGATTGCTGTGATCTTAGGCGGGTTCAGAAATCTAAAGTACATTGTACAATCAAGACACAATGGCCAATAACTGACTGAAACAAAGAACGTGCGGAATTGACCCTTGAGATGTGGCGATGTCATCTTGGATTCTTTTGGTTGGAGAATCATGTCCAAGTTGGATTTGCTCCAAAGTTAACAGCCATTCCCCCATCCTAGCAGAGGTAGTGATAGATGTTTTGGCTCGTTTCTGATTGATTATTGGTTCTTTGATTCATTTTCTGTGTTTTTTGTTTTCAGCCTTAACCTCACTCCATTTTAGGCCTCTTTCAAGCCATCCTCGACCTTATATTCTGTTAAGCTACTAAAATTAAAGGACTACACTAACACAAATTATCATGTATTTAGTCATAATTTAGCTCCGCAAAGAGTCCCAGAAAGAATTATCCATCAATATGGCATCCTATTTTGGTAGTAGGTTAAATGCCCAAAACCCCCCTATATAAGGACAACTCATCCTTGCATTTTGCCTTCACTTTATCCTCATTATTTTCTCTCCTCACTGGTTGCTCCTCATTACACATGTTGCCCATCCTATTGAAGCTGTTGCTTACCTTGGAGTCGCTGCCCACCCCTTCTATTGTTGGTGTGCCATCCTCGCTGGTGGCGACTTCGTTTGTTGTTTGAAGTTGACATGTTTGGATGACCATTTGCTATTCGGTTTTGGTTCTCAATTTGCTCCGTCTCCTATGTTTGTGTTAGACAGTCATTTCTTGGGCAGTCGGTGGACAGCAGAGTACAACAGGTTCCATGTCAGTGCAAAGGACACGCTAGCAGTACGGTAGGATGCCACGTGGCTTTGGGCAGTCGGACAACAGTTTTGTTCACAGTCGATCAATTTATTGCAATTGGTTGCATTTAATGCAACCAACTTGGTGCAGTTATTTCTTAATTTTTTGGCTATTTATAGCCGGTCTGTGGCACACTTCAACATCAATTCACTTTAGATTTTGATCTTGAGATCTCTTGACTGAGATAGACTGTGCTTAGGTTGACGGAGATCGAGGTCATCAAGTCGGAGACATACGCAGATATTTCCTCCGCCCTTGTGTATATTTCTACACTCTTATACAACATACTACACTGCAAATTTTGTGTGTTTACATTGTTTTTTTTCTCTCTCTCTCTTCTCTCTATGTTCACACTCTCTTAGTCTTTGTTTTACACTTTCGTATTGCTGCATTGTAACATGGTATCAGAGTGATGAAGATGGGTTGATTGAGGGCTGAACCTATCTGAAGAGAAGATTTCAGCGCGTTTCAGGATTGGAGGGTGAGCATGAGAGTTGCGCATCAGATCAAGGCTGAAGCGAGTGTGGGCGTGCAGGAAAGGAGTCTAATCGGTGAATTTGTTGCAAGTTATTGTTGTTCAAAGGGGAGGAAAGCTGTGTTTGAGGCCTTTCATTGCAAATTTTACTCTTTTATCGTCTTTGATGGGTGAAGAAGGTTTGGGCAATGGAGGAACCAGCCCTAGAAGGCTGCATTTACACAGTCAGAGGAGGTTGATTTTGTGTTTGTGCAGGTATTACAGATTAACATGTTTATAGAGATTGATTTGGAGTTCTAGGAAATAGTGGACAGGAAGGTGCTTGTCCTACTAGCTCTTCCACCGGATCAAAAGCTTGATGGTGACAATTACCGCATCTGGCGGGTGATGATGTTGGCCATTTTGGAGTCTTATGATTTGGCAAAATTGATGACGGAGGAGATTAACAGGCCCTCGATGAGGGATGAGTCCAAACTCTTTTCCAATGCTCGTGCGAAGTTGACCAAGACTCAACAAAGGCTTAGTCTCATTGGAATAAATTGAATGTCAGCATTCGATCTTTTTTGTTTCTATCTTGCACTACAGTCGCGATAGCTCACATCGAGCACTTGACGATGGCTTGAGAGATATGGCTGGAGTTCAACTAGATGTACAACCGGATAACCTTGATGAAGAGGGTTTCTTTGGATGTGCAGATGCGGACTTTGTCTGTGAATAAGTCTTCTTCGCTTCGGGAACACATCAGCAAGCTTTGACGGCTTCAGGTGTCGATTCAAAATGCGGGGAAGTCTATTTCCTCCGAAGATATGGTGATCACTTTTCTAGTTGTCGCTACGATTTGGTACTTTTTATTCCGCTTTTATTGCTTCAGGGCCGAAGTCGACTCTTTGGTGGGAAGAGTTGGTTCCTGTGGTCTTGGACTAGGAGGAACAATTGAAGGGATAGAATGCTTCCAAATCGAAGGCATTGGTTGGTCAAGCCTCTCAAAGAAGGGAAATGACCAAAAGAAAAAGGACAACAAATCCAAGAAGGATAAGGAGAAGAAATTGACTTGTCATATTTGTGGAAAAGTTGGTCACTGGAAGAAGGATTGCCTCGACAAAGACAAGAAGAATACCAAGAAGAAGGACATGAAGGACTCTGGAGTGGTGGCTGCACCCTCATCAGTTGTTTTTTTACACTTAGCAATCATTGATGTTGTGACGACAGCTCCCCAAGCTCGAGAGTGGATTGTGGACAGTGGTGCCTCACAGCTCATGACTCTTTCTTTCGATGGTGTTACCCATTTGCGACTTTCGCATGGGCAGATTCTCATTGGAGACAGCTCTTCTGAGTCTATTGTTGTGTGGGGTGAGATGCAGCTTATTCCAGATGGACGTGGTGGTAATCACACTTTTGAGGTATTGCATGTGTCCGGTTTGGGATATTATTTGCTTTCGGTTCATAAGATTTGTGCGCTTGGTCTCTTAGTGAAGTTTAACAGTGATACTGTTCGCGTCCTTGATTGTGGATTGAGGAAGGTTCTCTTTGTAGGATATGAGGATGGTATCTACAAGTTAAAGTCTTCTCCAGCTTACCTCTCTTATTTTTACTTCTCAGACACAGTCTGAGCTATGGAATGCTCGGTTTTGCCACCGAGTATCTTCGAAAGGTGTTGCGAGGGTCATTTGTTCGAGGATTGTCGGATATAGAGGTGAGCCATCAGCCATATGTCTCTTGCATTCGTGGAAAATTGCATTGGGATGCGATTCCCAAGAAAGCTTCTAGGTGGTCTACTTCACCCATGGAGCTTGTATCTACAGATCTTTGTTGCTCGATGAGGACCGAGTTCCTAAAGGGGAGCTTGTACTTCATGTTGATCGTAGATGACTACAATAGGATGACTTGGGTCTATTTTTTGACTTTGAAGTTGGAGGCTTTTTCTCACTTCAAGGATTGGCTTCTCTTTGAGGAGAACCGTTCTGGCCGGCTATTGAAGACCTTGCGTTCAAACAAAAAAGATAAATTTATGTCTAATGAGTTTGCTTGTTTTTGTGCAGATAGGGGCATTCACTAGGAGTTTGCTAACACCAACACTCCTCAAGAGAATGGCATTTTGGAGCGGAAGAACTGAAGTGTGATCGAGATGGCGCGCATTATGATGGAGCACCGACAGACACCTCAGTTTTTGTGGGTCGAGGTAGTGGCTACCGCAGGTCACATCCTCAATTGATCTTTCACTTCGGTCGTTGACAGGATGACACCTTTTGAGGCTTACTTTGAGAGCTAAGCCTGACGTCTCTTATTTTAGGATCTTTGGGTGTGATGCTTATGCGTACATTTTGAAGACGTAGCATGATAAGTTCAAGGCCGCTTCTCGATGACAAGTTTTTGTTGGCTATAGTTTCCTGTTCCAAGGTTATCGTCTATTTGATCCCGTCAAGTGGGATGTCTACACGAGCCGAGATGTGCAATTTGTGGAAGTTCCGGCCACTGAGGGGGGCGAGGAGCACCCCGTCCATGGAGATCGAGGGAAGTGTTGGGCCCTCGAGACAGTTTCTTTGGAGCTCGAGCCTCTTGATGGAGATTCTTCTTCTGATTCAGAGTCTTCTCTTCCATCAGCCACCCTCGAGGAGCTTCCACCGGTGGATGTATTTGAGTCTCTAGCAGATGGAGAGCGACGGGGAGAGGTTCGTCCTCCTCCCCGTTGGGCTTGTGACACACTCCGAGATTCAAGGATCGAGGGGATCCTTGAGGAGTAGGAACCGCAGGATGAACCGTAGTGGTCATGGAGGCACAAGGCATATTCTTTGAAGCTTGTTTGCTCCAACTATTGTTTGCTGACCCGTGTTATGCAGGATCGTGAGCCCACTTTAGTGAAGGAGGCTTTGCAATTTGATCATTGGCGCAAGGCTATGGAAGCTAAGTTGGAGATTATTGAGAAGAATGGCACTTGGTCTCTTGCACCTCGTCCCTCTCAGAAGAGGGTGATTGGTGTCAAGTGGGTCTTCAAGACCAAGTATCTTAGCGATGGTTCTTTGGACAAGCACAAGTCTTTTCTTATTGCTAAAGGTTTTGCTCAGCGCCCGGCATTGATTTTCATGATACTTTTGTTCCCACTGCTCATATGGCTACTATTCGAGCTGTTCTTGCCTTGGCTGGCCATAGGAGATGGCTTGTCTATCAGTTAGATGTGAAGTCGGTCTTTTTGAATGGTGGCTTGCAGGAGGAGATCTATGTTGAGTAGCCTCCTTGCTTTGGATCCTCAGATGGGAAACTCCACAAGTTGAAGAAGGCCTTGTATGGTCTCAAATAGGCTCCGTGTGCATGGAACGAGAAGATTGACTTGTTTCTTCAATCGAAGTTGGGATATCGGCGCTCCAAGGCTGATCCGTAGCTTTATGTGCACACTTTCGAGATTGGTTGTGTGTTGTTTGTGTTGTATGTTGATGATTTGATTCTGATAGGGGATCATGCACAGATCCGAGAGACCAAGACAGCTCTACATCAAGCATTCGAGATGACGGATTTGGAGCTTCTTCATTTCTTCTTGGATCACGAGATTTATTAGTCTCAGAGGAGGATTTTCATCTCTCAATAAAGGTACATTCAGGAGCTTTTGGTGACTTTTAAGATGGAGACTTCTCGGTCCATTACTACTCCTATGGATCTGAACTGGAAGGCCATTTCACACTCAGGTTCTCTCGTGATGGATGCTTCACGCTATCGTTAGTTGATTGGATCCTTGATTTGGCTTCTCAACACTCGTGTTGATCTTTGTTTTGCTGTGGGTCTTTTGGTTGGGTTCGTGATTGAACCCAAAGAGGTGCATCGGCAGGCTGCCCTGAGGATACTTCGGTATTTGAGGGGGAGCTCTGACTTAGGGATTTCTTATCCCGCAAGTACATATGCTTCAGATCTGGTTATTGCAGGTTGGAGTGACTCTCTCTATGTTCACTCTCTCTCAGTCTTTGTCTTACGCTTCCGCATCGCTGTACTCTGATAGTTTTTTGTTGCATTTTGGTGCAATAGGAGGTTGCTTTTTAACACTTTGGTTGCGGTTCTTTATCATCTTCATCATCTAGATTAGTCACTTGCATTCATCACGGTCCTCTCTTGTGAGTGCAGTTTGGTCACTAGCTGCTGAACTCCTAGTTGGAGATTTTTGCCAAGTAGTATGTTATTGGGTTCATCATCCTTAGCCTTGGCATTGTTGCGTGTTAATATCCGGCTTGCCACATTGTTGTGTTTAGCCCTTTGCATTAGCTTTCTAATCTAACATTGGTGGTTTATTGAAATTAGGATTTTATCACATGTGATTATGCTTCTCGACACTCTTCATTAGCTTGCTTTCACAAAAGTCATTGGTTGTTGGAAAAACTTTGCTCCTTAAGCATCCATGTTTGTATCTCCTTCATCGTTCATTCCATTATTGCATTCCTTTGTCCATCAAAATTTTATTCCATTATTGCATTCCTTCGTCCATCAAAATTTTATTCTCATTTTGCATTCTTGTATGAGTTTATTGTGTGTTAGTCGTGCTTGTATTCTCTTGGTGTGTTTTGTTTGTACATCCTAGCTTATCTTCACATGGTATTGAAGCAATTGCTCTTTTAAAGAGTATCTTATATGGCTATTGTAAACAACATGGTTTGCAATATTGATATATAACTAACTCATCCTATCTTCGATTGCTTCATCTTGGGAGTGTTAGCATTTGAGTCATCTCTTGGACAGGCTATAGACTGCACAAGTGCCACGTGGCAGCCTGCAGTGCAGTCACACTGTTTTTAGGCATTATTTTATTGCAGTCGGCTGTATTTAATGCAACCGACCTATTTATTTTATGCCTTTTATTTTTGCTTTATATAGCAGTCCTCCAATACATTGTTTACACATTATTCAATGATTTCAAATTCTGATCTTGAGATCTGTTGGTTGAGACAGACTGTGCTCGGGCTGACGAAGATCGAGGTCATCAAGTTGGAGACATACGCATATATTTTCTCTGTCCCTTGTGTATTTCTGCGCTCTTATACAGCATACTACACCGCAGATTTTCTGTGTTTACACTGTCTCCTTTTCTTTCTCTCTCTTCTCTCTATGTTCATTCTCTCTTAGTCTTTGTCCTGCGCTTCCACATCGCTGCACTCTGATAGGGAGTACATATAGTATTCACTTAGGCCTCTCTATAGAGAATTAATATGGCAAACATAAAAACACAACGTGCAACACATACAATCCCAATTTGTAGAATGTTGAATGAAAATGAAAGAATTTGAGAATGTGATACAATTAGGGTGCTTTGAACCTCCATGTTTTTAGGATTAGGTAGAGATGTTTAGAATGGTGCCCTCGTGTATCGTACTTAAGTTGGATCTCAAAGTGCAATAGCTATTCATGAGTGAATTTGATAGTATTGATAAAAGTAGTAGTAGGTAAATGATGATTCAATAGTAAAAAAGGTAGGCTAGATTGTCAATGATGATATCAACACTTGGAGTACTAGCAAGAGAAACAAGGTGCCTTATATTTGCAAAAAATAGTGCCTTTATAGGTGTTGCCTATTGGAAACGGCCTCCAAACAACAAAACATGTGTTGCGTTGGTGATAGGTTGGATGAAGTTGTGGACAATAGGGCCATCTCTAATGAACAAAAATATAGGTTAAAAAGTGCTCCAAAACAAATTGTTTGCTACAACACTTGGGACCATGGGCAATAGTCTTAGATAGATGATTCTCTAGTGGTGATGATGGGCTTTAGACAAGCAGTAGGTTGAGATTGACCAATAATAGCTTTGAATGGGGTGTGCGCAATAGTATTGGAGAAGAGGGCTAACGGTTCAAAGTTGAGTGCAATGAAGTGAGGCATCAAGGATGCATAAATAAGTGATTCTATTTATAGAGCATTTTGGTGCATTTGTTCATAATATAGGGGAGTTTTTGAAACAAGCAAAATAGAAACAACAAAAAATAAAATTTTGGAGTTTTTCCTAGTTTTAAAAATGGGGGAATAGTTTTGGATTTTTGAATTAAATCCATATGTGGGTACTTAAATATATCAATGCTCACAAATACATTTACTTAGATTTTACAAAAACTTCAAGCCTTCATGTTACTTGATTCATAAAATTTGAACATGTTACAATCTATGCAATACATGATCATCACAAGATTGAAGAAAGAGGCATGAGAAGAAGAAGAATAAGTCCTTGCAGCCAAATGATTGCTTATTGCAAGCCAATTCTTTGTAGGTTGAAATGCTAGTTGCTTCTAAGCTTGTATTGTGGAAAGGAAAAGAATGAGCACAATCCAAATTGAATAGAATGGCAAGGCTCATGCTCGTTTCTATTGCCAATGCAGTTTTACTCATGTGATAAACTTTGGTATCATTTTTGTTAGTGTGAAGGATGTTGTATGTACCTAGAGGACATCGTAATTGGAGGAAAACCATTTTGATATCGTAGGATCAAGAATGGTAGATATATAAGTGCAATTCTCTTTGGGGTTTCCACAAACGTGGGGCTTGGTGGAAATCTATGGTAATGGTGGGTTGGCTTTATAAGAAATCCTTCAAATGCATAGTCTTTGTTTGGATTATGTTGGTGGATGGGCTTCCTCTTGTTGGTCCTCTTTCAAGTCATTATATTTTCAATGTTTCTTGCTTCCTTTATACTACAAATAATAAGATCGATCATCATCGGTTCCTCTCTTGTCCAATGTCAAGAAAGATATGGTCTCTTTGTTTGAGATTAGATTTGGTTTTATGTTGTTGAGGCATCTACACATCCATGAGATTGGGTTTTTGGAAAATCCAAACTAATAAATTTGATGTAGCCACATGTGATGATTGTTTTTTACTTTTGCATTTTTGGGGCTGTTGGCATTATTGGACTATTTTGAACGTGCTCATTTTTTATTTCCATTCTTGAGTGTGCAATTGTATTGGCCACTTGTTAGGTCCCCCACATTGATAGTTTAGGAACATGCAATATGCAAGCCTTATTTTTAGGATGATTTGGCTTCTTGGTATGCCACAATTTTTTCAGTTTCTTTATTGTGCATTTAATTCTCTTGTGATTCTTGTATTTTTTGTTCATAGAATAAATACAATTACCCTTTATGAAAAAAAGAGTAGGAAGAAAAAGAAGGTGGAAGAGGAAGAGGAGGGGAGAGAGAGAGAGCTATTGGTTACATGGATGAGAGAGATGGGGTTGAGTAGAAATGCTCGAGGAGATAGGCAGAAGAGAAATGATAAAAAAAAGACATTTAGGGTAAAATATGTAGTTAGAGGTGCACAAGTTGAAAGGGAGATTTGATGCTTTGGTTTTATGTTGTTGAGGCATCCACGCATCCTCAAGATTGGGTTTTTGGAAAATCCAAACTAATAAATTTGATGTAGCCACATGTGATGATTGTTTTTTACTTTTGCACTTTTGGGGCTATTGGCATTATTGGACTATTTTGAACGTGCTCATTTTTTATTCCCATTCTTGAGTGTGCAATTGTATTAGCCACTTGTTAGGTCCCCCACATTGATAGTTTAGGAATATACAATATGCAAGCCTTATTTTTAGGATGATTTGGCTTCTTGGTATGCCACAATTTTTTCAGTTTCTTTATTGTACATTTAATTCTCTTGTGAATCTTGTATTTTTTGTTCATAGAATAAATACAATTAACCTTCATGAAAAAAAGAGTAGGAAGAAAAAGTTGGAAGAGGAAGAGGAGGGGAGAGAGAGAGTTATTGGTTCCATGGATTAGAGAGATGGGGCTGAGTAGAAATGCTCGAGGAGTAAAATATGTAGTTAGAGGTGCACAAGTTGAAAGGAAGTTTCGATGCTTTTGTGTTGGGCTTTCCCAAAAGGAGATGCACTGAAATTTTGTCCTATTAAAAGATAAAGCCAATTATTTTTGATAATCAACATTAAATGATTTTTGGGATTGTTTTAAGGAGAACTAGTTTGGATTTATGTGTTGTGATGTGATGATTCATTATTGCAAGCCATAATACTAATGGAGAGCAATAATGAATCATCACTAATGGATTTATGTGATGTGATGTGATGATTCATTATTGCAAGCCATAATACTAATGGAGAGCAAGCCATAATACTAATGGGGAGAGAGAGAGAGAGAGAGAGAGAGAGAGAGAGAGAGAGAGAGAGAGAGAGAGAGAGAGAGAGAGAGAGAGAGAGAGAGAGAGAGAGAGAGAGAGAGAGAGAGAGAGAGAGAGAGAGAGAGAGAGAGAATGCGAGAGAGAGAGAACGCGACGGCGATGGCAGGGAGCTCGATCGCGCTGGCGCCGACTGGTACTGTCGCCCTGCAGAAGGTCGTCTGACCTGTCCCGCGTCCGCCTGCGCCCGTCTGACCCTGCGAGTCCCTGCGCCCATCGGGCCCTGCGTGCCAGTCTGCCCCTGCGTCCGTCGGGCGTCCGTCTGGCCCTGCGTGCCCCGCCCTGTCGCCGCCCCTCTGACCTGCGCGCTTGGCGCCGCCCTGACCTCTCGCCTGTCGCTACCCCCTGCGCCCCCTTCGTCGCCCCCCTGCGTGCCTTTCGTCTTTGACCCACCCGCGTGCTGCGCCGCCCTGCCCTGTGATCTCTTCGCCGTCCTGCCCTGAGCGCCGCCTGGCCCCTTCCCCCAGGGCAGCGCAGGCTTGACTGGATCCTGCGTGAAGCTGGGGACCAGCAATCCGTCCCTGCGCAGGATCGACCTCACCTAACCTAGCTCGCCCGTTGCCAGGACGAGTGTGAAGACAGCAATATGGCTGGCCTGGATATGGATTTTCTTGACCGGACGGTGGCAGCCCTTGGGCCTGATTCTGATGCAGAGGAGCCGGAAGATATGGTCCCATGCACGGAGGAGTTGCCGCCGAGTTCTGAACTGCCGCCTGCCAGCAAAAGCTCCAAGCATACGTCTGATGAGCCAATGAGTCCTCCGGAACGCTCCTATGCGCAAGTGGCCTCTGATCCTGTGGACTCGCAGGAAATTGACTGGGAGCATTTGCTGGACTTCGCCAATACTCTGCTCGGCGATTATGTCCAGCATAATACCGAATCTTTTTCTGTTGCGGGAACGGATGATGTGCTGGACGCCATGGTGGACCCCAAATCAGTCTTGCGATCCTTCGCCAGTCTCATAAGTTCTTTCGCGCCTTGCATGCGTCTCCGGCTCGCGAAAATATGACCAGACTCCAGGATTCGGAAGGTCGCATGGTCACGGATCCGCAGACCATTGTCACTATGTGCAGAAACTATTTTATGGAACTTCTTGGTTCCTCTTCCTCGCCTTCTAGCCAGGTTACGCATGCCCGCTCGGTCTTCTATCATCTGGTCCGCCAGCAGGTTCCAGTTGATATGCAAGCCACTTTGGAGACGGATATTTGCGAGGAAGAGGTTATGGACGTCTTGTTGCACCTGCCAAAGGATAAAAGTCCTGGTTGGGATGGTCTCACGAATGAATTCTTTCAGACCTCGGCCACGCAGTTGGTGAAGCCATTGGTGGCCATGTTTCAGCAGGTGTGGGAAACGGGGGTCATGTCCTCCTCATGGAAAGAAGGCCTTATCAAACTAATTCCAAAGGTCCCTTCGCCGTCAAAGTTGCAACACTGGAGACCAATCTCTTTGATGGGCTCCATGTATAAAATCTACTCCAAAGTGCCGGCGAATCGGCTTCACAAGCACCTTCCAGCTATTGTGCATCCTCTCCAATATGGTTTCATTAAGGGCCGCAACATTCTGCATAATATCTTAAATGTGCAAATGGCTATTGACTATGCGCGGCACTCCGGTCAGGAAGTGGTATTAATCCAATTGGACTTGGAAAAGGCGTTTGATTATGTAGACTGGTCTTTCATTGCAAACCTCATGTCGGCTATGGGCTTTGGTACCCGAATGTCCCGATTGATCTACACCATTAGTGCTGAGGCTTCCTCCAGAGTTATGCTTAATGGTGGAGTTACAGAGCCATTTGTCCTTGCACGCTCGGTCAGACAAGGTTGTCCTTTGAGCCCTCTCTTCTTTGCCCTGGTGACTCACCCGGTCCTTTCAATGTTATCCTCCATGGCAGCCTCTGCTCAGCTGGCCGGACTGTCTCTTCCGTTGGGTCAGCACTTCGTTAGCCAATCTTTGGCTGATGACACCTTTATGATTTTGCAGGCGGACAGGGACAACATTCGAAGGGCATTAGATGTTTGGACGCTCTTTGGTCAGGCCTCTGGGCTTCGCATCAATGTCCTTAAGTCAGCCATTCTCAGTTGTACGGAGCCTGATTTACAGTCCTTAGGCTGGCAAGGCCAGGTGGTTTCCCGTGGCTCCATCGTCAGGCATCTTGGATATCCATTGGGGGTGGATGTACGGCCAAAAGACCTGCTGGAGTGGATTTCACAAAAACTAGCGGCGAAGTTTATGTATTGGAAGTCGCAAGTGTGGCCATTCCATGTCCGCCTCAAAGTGGCCCAGACAATCATGCTTCCAATGCTAACGTATTTCCTGCCTTTGTTGCCATGGACGCCTACTACTTTGAAGGCCCTCACTCATCCCATCCGTTTCATGCTGTGGAAGAAGGATTCACTGCAGGCCGGCATTTCCTGGATTTCATGGTCACACGCATGTACCCCTAAGCGCATGGGTGGAGGAGCTATTTTGGATGCACACACTCATATGTTAGCTCTCCGTTGGTCCCTTTTTCGTGCCATGTGTGTGGATCATCACCCATGGACCATCATAGCCCGTTATTTTCTTGAGGACAGCGGGCTCCGCCATGGCAACACACGGCTTCGGGCCTCCTGGTGGCATGTACTTAATGCTGACTCTCGTGTTTCCAGTCCCTCTTCCTCTTTGTTACTGCACTTGGTCGGCTCTTGGAAAGTGGTGCTCCAAAAGGCCCGTTGGCACCCAGTAGGGGACCGCTTGCAGACTACTCCTTTCAGTTGGAATTGTTGGCAGTATCGAGACTCCTTTCATGGGAAGATAAACATCAACTCAGACCAAGATTTAATCGCATGGCCTGTTTAGGTGTGACGTCGGTTGCAGATGCTACCCTTGCCACTCGCAATGTCCTCGTATCGTTTCGGACTGCTCGGCGACTCTTCAAGATCCCGCGTGGATACCGTGATTTATGGGAGCAGCTTTCGTCGGAGCTTCAGGGTCGGCAACCCTTTCCTGCCTTGACTGTGGATCGCCCTTGGCAGGACTGGGACCTTGCAGGCCGCCTGAGTCTGGAAAATGCCTCTACTAATCAGGTGTATCATCTTCTTGTTCAAGATCACCAATGGCTGGGAGAGAAAGCTAATACTGCTTGGGGACTGCGGAGATCGCTGTCATGGTGGCAGAAAACGCTGATGGAGGGCTGGCTAAATAAGACACCTTTCAAATGCAAGGTTTTTCTTTGGCGGGTGATGATTGGTGGTCTTCCTCTGGCCTCGGCCCTTGCCAAGCCTCGCATCTTGAATGGCAATTGTTTCTTCTGTACCACACCGGCGGAATCGGCCCGACATCGTTTTCTCTCTTGCCCGCTCGCCAAGAATATTTGGTCACTCTTGTCGCACATTTGGCGCGCGGTGGTGGGGTCCTCGCTAACTCCTTTCGATTGGGTTTTTGTGCGCCCGAAGTATCCCGCACCGCCACAGTTGCATGAGAAGATCTTATTTCACTTTTTCAGATATTGGGGATGCTGGCACATTTGGACCACGCGCAATGCTTTTCTCTTTGATTCGGCCTCTAATGTTCCGCGACATATTGCCAGGCTTAAAGGGCTCTTGCATTGGCAGCTAGATATCATCCGACACTCCGATTTGCTCCCTCGGGAAGATTTGCATCCGTGGCATATGGCAATTGTCTCTGGCTCGTTGCCATGATTGGTGTAACCTTTTCAGTTCATTATTACGGGGCTTCCCCACACGTTGGCCTAGGGCCCTCGTGTATCTTGTAATCAGAAAACAGAGAGAGAGAGAGAAAGAGAAAACCTCTTCACATGATGGCTTTGTGTCATCATGTATCTTGTAATCCAGTAATCTTGTATTTTTTTCGTAATTAATACAATTACCTTTTACGAAAAAAGAGAGAGAGAGAGAGAGAGAGAGAGAGAGAGAGAGAGAGAGAGAGAGAGAGAGAGAGAGAGAGAGAGAGAGAGAGAGAGAGAGAGAGAGAGAGAGAGAGAGAGAGAGAGACGCGGATGCGGATGGAGCGATGGCGACCTGACCTTCCGTGGTATCCGTCGACGTCTGTAGCCTGCGGTGTCCTGCGCTGTGTCAACGTGCCGAGAGAGAGAAGAGCGAGCGATCTGCAGGTTCGATGGCGTCCTGTCGCCACTGGCCGTCTTGACACAGACCCTTGCCTGTTTCACCTATGCCCAGCTGTTTCTGGCCTGACGTCTCGCTCGCCATACTTGCACGCCTGCTTGTAACCAGTCTTCTGCCGCTTCACACAGAGAGAGAGAGAGAGAGAGAGAGAGAGAGAGAGAGAGAGAGAGAGAGAGAGAGAGAGAGAGAGAGAGAGAGAGAGAGAGAGAGAGAGAGAGAGAGAGAGAGAGAGAGAGAGAGAGAGAGAGAGAGAGCACTTGATGACGACCTTCCCTACGTCTGCGCCGCCTTGATCTGCCCCCTCTGACCCGTCGCGTGACCCTTCTGCTGCAGCCGACTGACTTCGCCTGCTTCTGCACATCGACCTGCCCTGCGTCTGCACCGCCCGTCTGCCCCCTCTGACCCGTCGTGTCATCTGCCATCCGTCCTGCCTGCCATCAGGGACGACTTTGCTAAGGAGAGACAAATCGATTGCAGCAGACGACTTTACGCCCGTGCAGTTCTGCCCTGCCCCTGTACGAACAGCCTTCTCACTGCCAGTCAGGTACAGACCTGTTGTGCGAGCAGCCCAGACTTCAGCACAGTCCCTGTGCGCCCTTCTGTAGACAGTTATAGGCCCCTAGACTTACAGGCTTAGACCTGCGGTCAAAAGGCTTGCATACAGGCATCTGCAAGGACAGAGAAATCTGATTGCAAGGACAGGTCACGTCAGAGAGAGAAGACAACAGTATAGTTGGCCTGGATATGGATTTTCTAGACCAGACAGTGGCAGCCCTTGGCCCTGATTCTGATACAGAGGAGCCGGAGGATATGGTGCCGTGCACGGAGGAGACGCCTCCGGGTTCTGAACTGTCGCCTACGGGCAAACGCTCCAAGCATACTTCGGACGAGCCAATGGGTCCTCAGGAACGTTCCTATGCGCAGGTTGCCTCTGATCCTGTGGATTCGCAGGAGATTGACTGGGAGCATTTGTTAGACTTTGCCAATACTCTGCTTGGCGATTATGTCCAGCATAATAATGAAACTTTTTCTGACGCGGGAATTGATGACGTGCTGGAAGCCACGGTGGACCCGAAATCAGTCTTGCGGTCTTTTTCGGTGTTTTATGACCGTGCTGTTATACTTTTCTTCACTGGCAGGATCCCAGTGCTTTCACATATTCGCCAGTGGATGCACCATTTATTGCAAGGGGAGTGTGTTGAGGAGATCTTCCTTGGACCTCGCGGCTTTTATGAGGTGCTGTTGAAATCGGAAACACATCGAGCTGAGCTCCTGTCCAAGTTGCCATTGTTCTTTGATCGCCGCTTGGTCCATGTTGTTCCATGGCGCCCTATGGGAGACTTCCAGCGTCTGCTTCAACGAGAATGCCCGGTGTGGGTGGAAGTGGAAAATTGTCCGGCGGTCTATTGGCCATTGTTGAAGGATGCGATGGCAGTTGTGGGAACAGTGCTGGTTCCCCCAAGCCTCAGGGCTATGAATCGAAACCGTTTATGCATGCTATGGGACACGGCCAGGAAAAGGCCTGCGTGGCTTCGCCTCAATTGTTCTGGCATGCATCCTTTGCATTTTCGCTTGAAATGGGGTAACTTTGCTGGACACTGCTTTTCATGTGGTAAATTGGGGCATTTTATGGCCGAATGCCCCGAAAGACAACCGTCGTCCGAGGATGCGCATGTTGTGCTGCCTAAGGATGACATGGTGCTTGATGCCCAGGCACGGGAGGCCCTTCAGCCACCTAATGTCGTGGATAAAGGCAAACAACAGGTCCTGGGTTTGGATTCCCGTAGCACTGATTGGATTGCGGCACGTCAAAAAAAGGTAAAAAGTTGGATGTAGGCCTGGCGGATCCTGGGCCTAATGCTTCACAGGATTCCGTGCGCACGTATATGCGCAGGAAAGAAATGTTCACTTCACAGCATGCTGCGCGTACTATGGCCCCGTCTGCCCCCCGTAATCAGTCTACAAGGAAAGTCTATACAGACGGTCCCAAGGGCCCACCTGCTAAGCTGGCGTTTGATACAAAAGGTAATGTGATTACACCCTGGGATCGGCGTTATCCCCGCCCCACTCCCAAGGCAACGGATTTTCCTTCTACCTTTAAAGCAGGTCGCCAGAATTCGTTTGCAGTATTGGCTGATTTTCTGGATGAGGGTGTCTTGGATGCTCTCGCGGAAAAGGTACAATCGAGGCAACAGGCGCCTTGTTCCTAACTTCCTTCCTTTTTTTGGAAGATATATGAAGATCGCCACGTGGAATGTGCGAGGCATTTGCTCTCGCCATAAGCAACATGCCATGTGGACTGTCTTGCATGAAAACCAGTGGGATGTATTGTGTGCAGTTGAGCACAAAAGTCACGGTGAAGCAGGAAAAGTGGTGGATTGTCATGGATTCCGTCTGTTTTATGCAAGGACACATGCTACGCACTATTCGGGCGTGCTGATGATTGTCCATGAGCAATACCGGCCTGTTCTTGTTAAAAATGATGTGCAGGGCCGCTTTCTGGTAATCGAAGTCTTATTTGAAGGAGAGATTTTATGGTTGCTGGGTCTCTATGCTCCGAATGATCCCGCATCCCGACGGGATCTTTGGTCGACTTTGCAGGGCTCGATGTCACTTGGCCGAAGGGGGTTTTTGATGGGAGATTTCAATATGTGTGTTGACTCTTCTCAGTCCACTTTAGGCCATTCGGTAATGGATGCGCCGGAAAGCCGGGTGTGGAATTCCTTTGCTTTGCGCGTACTTAAGCAAGATCTTTGGTCGTGGCTTTACCCTTCTTTTTCAGGGTTTACTTTTCATTCCGCACAATATGCAACTACTTGGTCGCGGTTGGACCGAATGTATATCATGCAGGGGGATGATTTTCTTCCCGAGATGCTGGAAATGAAGGTCTTGCAGCAATATGCATTGTCGGACCATTTCCCCCTCCAGCTTGAGATGCGGGCACAACCTATTGCACCTTTTATGCAGTTGCTGGATAAGCTCCCTTTACGTTTCAACTCCTCTTATTTGAAGCATCCAATTTTTCAGGGCTATATGTAGCAATTGATTGAGCGGTTCTTATTGGACTTCGCCTTTGAGGGCTTGGCTTCATTTACACGGCTGCTCTCTAATGTACAGCGGGTTGCTCGGCAGTATGGGATCCATCATGCCTCTCTTTGTCGGCGACGTCGACATGCAGCAGAGGACTTACTGGCTTTGGTCCGTTCATTGCTCGTGGATACCCTAGATGATGATTTTCTGCTGTCACTGGAGATGCGTCTGGCCCATCTTATTCAAGTGTTTCAGTTGAAATCCTATCAGCAGGCCAAGCTGCATAACTTGACTGACACATTGCAAGATAGTGCCTGCCAGTCTTATAAGTTCTTTCGCGCCTTGCATGCTTCTCCTGCTCGCGAAAATATGACTAGACTCCAGGATTCGGAAGGTTGTATGGTCATTGATCCGCAAACCATTGTCAATATGTGCAGAAATTATTTTATGGAACTTCTTGGTTCTTCTCCCCCGCCTTCTAGCCAGGTTACGCATGCCCTCTTGGTCTTCTATCATCTGGTCCGCCAGCAGGTTCCACTTGATATGCAAGCCACTTTGGAGGCGGATATTTGCGAGGAGGTTATGGATGTTTTGTTACACCTGCCTAAGGATAAAAGTCCTGGTTGGGATGGTCTCACTAATGAATTCTTTGAGAACTCGGCCACACAGCTGGTGAAGCCATTGGTGGTTATGTTTCAGCAGGTTTGGGAAACATGGGTCATGCCTTCCTCATGGAAAGAAGGCCTTATCAAACTGATTCCAAAGGTCCCTTCGCCGTCAATGCTGCAACACTGGAGACCAATTTCTTTGATGGGCTCGATGTATAAAATCTTCTCCAAAGTGCTGGCGAATCGGCTTCACAAGCACCTTCCAGCTATTGTGCATCCTCTCCAATATGGTTTCATTAAGGGCCGCAACATTCTGCATAATATCTTAAATGTGCAAATGGCTATTGGCTATACGCGGCACTCCAGTCAGGAAGTGGTATTGATTCAATTGGACTTGGAAAAGGCTTTTGACTATGTGGACTGGTCTTTCATTGCAGATCTCATGTCGGCTATGGGTTTTGGTACTCGGATGTCCCGATTGATCTACACCATTAGTGCTGCGGCTTCTTCAAGAGTTATGCTCAATGGGGGGGTCATAGAGCCATTTCTCCTTGCACGCTCGGTTAGACAGGGTTGCCCTTTGAGTCCTCTCTTGTTTGCCTTGGTTACTCACCCGGTCCTTTCAATGTTATCCTCAATGGCGGCTTCTGCTCAGCTGGCAGGATTGTCTCTTCATTTGGGGCAGCACTTCATTAGCCAATCTTTGGCTGATGACACCTTTATGATTTTGCGGGCGGACAAGGACAACATTCGAAAGGCATTAGATGTTTGGACGCTCTTTGGTCAGGCCTCTGGTCTTCGCATCAATGCCTTTAAATCAGCCATACTCAGTTGCACGGAGCCTGATTTACAGTCATTAGGGTGGCAGGGCCAGGTGGTTTCCCGTGGCTCCATTGTCAGGCATCTTGGATACCCATTGGGGGTGGATGTACGGCCAAAGGAACTACTGGAGTGGATTTCACAAAAATTGGCGGCAAAGTTTATGTATTGGAAGTCGCAAGCGTGGCCATTCCATGTCCGCCTCAAAGTGGCTCAGACAATTATGCTACCAATGCTGACGTATTTCCTGCCATTGCTATTGTGGACGCCTACTACTTTGAAGGCTCTCACTCATCCCATTCGTTTCATGCTATGGAAGAAGGATTCATTGCAGGCAGGTATTTCGTGGATTTCTTGGTCACATACATGTACCCCTAAACGCATGGGTGGTGGAGCTATTTTGGATGCAGAAACTCATATGTTGGCTCTTCATTGGTCTCTTTTTCGAGCCATGTGTGTGGATCATCACCCGTGGACCATTATAGCCCGTTATTTTCTTGAGGACAGCGGGCTATGCCATGGTAATACACGACTTCGGGCCTCCTGGTGGCATGTCCTTAATGCTGACTCGCGATTTTTCAGTCCCTCTTCCTTGCTGTTACTGCACTTGGTCGGCTCTTGGAAAGTGGTGCTCCAAAAGGCCCGTTGGCATCCAGTGGGGAACCGCTTGCAGACTAACTCCTTTCAGCTGGAATTGTTGGCAGTATCGCAATTACTTTCATGGGAAGACAAACATCAGCTCAGGCCAAGATTTAACCGCATGGCCCGTTTAGGTGTGACTTCGATTGCGGATGCTACCCTTGCCACTCGCAATGTCCTCGCATCGTTTTGGATTGCTAGGAGACTTTTCAGGATCCCGCGCGGATACCGTGGTTTATGGGAACAGCTTTTGTCGGAGCTTCAGGGTAGGCAACCCTTTCCTGCCTTGGCTGTGGATCGTCCTTGGCAGGACTGGGATCTTGCGGGCCGGTTGAGTCTGGAAAAGGCCTCTACTAATCAGGTGTATGATCTTCTCATTCAAGATCACCAATGGTTGGGTGTGAAAGCTAATACTGTTTTGGGACTGCGGAAATCGCAGTCATGGTGGCAGGCAACGGTGATGGAGGGCTGGCTGAATAGGGCACCTTTCAAATGCAAGATCTTTCTTTGGCGGGTAATGATTGGTGGTCTTCCTCTTGCCTCGGCCCTTTCCAAGCGTAGAATCTCGAATGGCAATTGTTTCTTTTGTACCACTACTGCGGAATCGGCCCGACATCGATTTCTTTCTTGCCCGCTCGCCAAGAATATCAGGTCACTCTTGTCGCAAATCTAGCGCGTAGTGATGGGGTCCTCACTAACTCCTTTCGATTGGGTTTTTGTGCGCCCAAAGTACCCCACACCGCCACAGTTGCATATGAAGATCTTATTTCACTTTTTCAGATACTGGGGATGCTGGCACATTTGGACCACGCGCAATGCTTTTCTCTTTGATTCGGCCTCTAATGTATCGAGACATATTGCCTGGCTTAAAGGGCTCTTGCATTGGCAGATAGATCTCATCCGGCACTCCGACTTGCTCCCTCGGGAGGATTTGCTTCCCTGGCATATGGCAATTGCCTCTAGGTCGTTGCCATGATTGGTGTAACCTTTTTCGTGCATTAGTACGAGGATTTCCCACACGTTGGCCTAGGGCCCTTGTGTCTCTTGTAATCATGTAATCATGTAATCTTGTACCTTTTTTTTCGTAATTAATACAATTACCTTTTACGAAGAGAGAGAGAGAGAGAGAGAGAGAGAGAGAGAGAGAGAGAGAGAGAGAGAGAGAGAGAGAGAGAGAGAGAGAGAGAGAGAGAGAGAGAGAGAGAGAGAGAGAGAGAGAGAGAGAGAGAGAGAGAGAGAGAGAGAGAGAGAGAGAGAGGAGCTCTAATCTGGAGAGAGAGATGCAAGCGAGAGAGAAGGATGTGATGTCGCCGCTTGCGTGTGCCGCCTTGCCGTTGGTCTTCTGACTTGTCGGCCCTGCCCGCCATCACGCTTGCTTGCCATTGGCCGTCAGACCTACAGGTTTGGGTCGCCGTCGATGCCTGTCAGTTCTGTTCGCCTTCAGACGTGCACGCCGTTGGACCTGCTCGTCGGACCTGCTCGCCATCCGATCCCGCCGCCCGCTGTTCGATCTCTCCGCCATTGCCTGTCAGTCGCTTGTCAGCTGACGTTGTGCTTACCCCAGGTCCGTCGCCTACCCCTGGCGCCCTGTCCACGGCCGTTGAGTCCCTCGCCCTGCGTTTGGACGGCCCATCGCCTGCGCCCCTCACCCGCCTGAGCTGTGACCTCTGCGCTTGCTTCTTGCCCCTTCGCCTTGTCAGTCAGGGTTTCGCTGCCGACGGATCCCTGCCCTGCGCCCCAGCCTGTCCCGCTCTGCCGTTGAGACGGCCAGGCCTTTGTTTCGCCCTTCTGCCCCTGCACGGTGACAGTTAAAGCTCCGCTTTCATTAGCTGTCCTTGCAGAGCACACCCCTGGACAGCGCCTCTGTACAGAAAAGAGGGAGAGAGAGAGAGCGGGAGAGAGAGAGGGTCAGTCCTCCTTCGAGATCAGATCGTGATACACGATGGCTGGTTTGGATCTGGATTTCATAAACCAAATGGTGGCAGCACTTGGTCCGGATTCTGATGCTGAGGAACCTGAGGATATGGTTCCGTGCAACGAAGAGATGCCCCCTGGCCCTGACATCCAGCCTGCGGGTAAACGTATCAAGCATACTTCGAAAGAGATAGGTGTTCATCAGGATCGTTCCTATGCTCAGGTTGCTTCGGATTTTGTGGACTCTCAGGATGTTGACTGGGAGCATTTGCTGGAATTTGCCAACACTTTGCTTGGCGATTATGTTCAACATAATCAGGAAGTCTTTTCTGACTCTGCACCTGACGATGTTCTGGAAGCCACCGTGGACCCAAAAACTGTCCTACGCTCCTTTTCGGTGTTTTATGATCGCGCTGTGATACTCTTCTTCACTGGTCGAATCCCGCTGCTTTCCCGTATTCGCCAGTGGCTGCACAGTCTGCTACAAGGGGAATGTGTTGAAGAGATTTTTGTTGGGTCCCGAGGTTCTTTTGAGGTCTTGTTGAAATCGGAGACGCACCGTGCTGCTCTCCTGTCTAAAGTGCCTTTGTTTTTTGATCGCCGGTTGGTTCATGTGGTTCCATGGCACCCAATGGCAGATTTTCAGCGTCTGTTGCAACGTGAATGCCCTATGTGGGTAGAAGTGGAAAATTGTCCGGTTGTTTATTGGCCACTATTGAAGGATGCTATGGCCGCGGTGGGCACTGTTCTTGTCCCTCCCAGTCTCAGGGTTGTGAATCGCAACCGCTTGTGTATGTTATGGGACACTGCAAGAAAAAGGCTTGCTTGGTTACGCCTCAATTGCTCTGGCATGCATCCGTTACACTTTCGTTTGAAATGGGGCAATTTTGCAGGACATTGCTTTTCCTGTGGACAGTTGGGGCATTTTATGGCCGAATGCCCGGAACAGCAACACACTTCAGATGTTGGCCATGTTGCGCCGCCCATGGAAGATATGGTGTGTGATGCTCCGTCGCTCGATACTATCCACCAGCCCCAAGTTCTGGCCAAAGGTAAACAACAGGTTTCGGGCCTGGATTCCCGTGCCACTGATTGGGTTGAAGTACGTGCAAAAAAAAGGCAACAAGGTTGTTGTTGGCATGGAGAATACTGTGCCTACTACCTCACAAGATTCCATGCGTACATATATGCGCAGGAAGGAAATGTTGTCTTCCGAGCGCTCTGCTCTTGCTATGGTTTCCTCTGCCCCCCGTCCTCAGCCCGCCAGGAAAATGTATTCGGATCGTCCAAAGGGTCCACCTGCTAAGCTGGCTTTTGATAACAGAGGCAACGTCATTACCCCGTGGGACCGTCGTTATCCCCGTTCCAACCCCAAGCCAGCAGATATGCCGTCTACTTCCAAATCTGGTCCTCAGAACTCTTTTGCGGTGTTGGCGGATTTCTTGGACGAGGGAGTCCTAGACATTCTCGCCGACAAAGTCAAATCGAGGCAAGCTGGGCCTCGTACCTGATCTTGTTTTGAATACACATGAAAATAGCCACGTGGAATGTGCGAGGAATTTGTTGTCGACACAAGCAACATGCCATGTGGACTGTATTGTATGAGAATCAGTGGGATGTCCTGTGCGCTGTTGAGCACAAGAGTCACCGTGAAGCCGGAAAAGTTGTGGATTGCCATGGCTTTCGTTTGTTGGCCATCCATTATTCGGGTGTGCTCATGATTGTACATGGCAAATACCAGCATGTTCTTATTAAAAATGATGTTCATGGCCGCTTTTTGGTGATTGAAATTTTATTCGAAGGGGAAATCTTATGGTTACTTGGTCTCTATGCTCCGAATGATTCGTTATCTCGTCGGGAGCTTTGGCAGACTTTGCAGACCTCCTTGTCACTTGGCAGACGGGGCTTCTTCATGGGGGATTTCAATATGTGTGTTGATTCTTCCCAGTCCACATCGGAGCATTTGGTAATGGATGCGCCGGAAAGTCGTATGTGGCATGAGTTGGCTCTTGCTGTTCTTAAGCAAGATCTCTGGTCCTGGCTACACCCGTCTTCTACAGGGTTTACTTTCCATTCTGCCCAGTATGTAACAACATGGTCGCGATTGGACCGTATATATATCATACAAAATGATGATTTTCTTCCCGAGATGCTCGAAATAAAAGTGTTGCAGCAATATGCCTTGTCAGACCATTTCCCTCTGCAGCTCGAGTTGCTTGCACAACCCATTGTACCTTTCAAGCAATTTCTGGAGAGACTCCCTTTGCGTTTCACCTCGTCTTACTTGAAGCATGCAATCTTTCAGGGCTATATGCAGCAATTGATTGACAGATTCTTCTTGGACTTCTCCTCTCAGGGCACTGCGTCATTTGAAACATTGCTCTCTAATGTGCAGCGGGTTGCTCGGCAGTATGGGATCTATCATGCCTCTCTTTGTCGGCGGCGTCGCCAGGTAGCGGAGGACCTGCTGGTTTTGGTTCGTTCTCTGCTGGTGGACACTCCGGATGATGCATTTCTGCTCGCACTGGCCATGCGGGTGGCTGATCTTATTAAAGAGTTCCAGTTGAAATCATATCAGCAGGCCAAACTGCAACATCTGACGGAGACTTTGCAAGATAGTGCATGTCAGACCCATAAGTTCTTTCGAGCTCTCCACGCCTCTCTTGCTCGAGAGAATATGACCAGACTCGAGGATGCAGAAGGCCACCTTATCCTGGATCCGCAGACTATTGTGCATATGTGCAGGAATTATTTCCGTGACCTTCTCGGTTCCACTTCTCCACCTTCAGCCCAAATTACTCAGGCCCGTTCGGTTTTTTATGACCTGGTCCGCAATTAGCTTCCGCAGGACATGCAAGCTTCTATGGAGTCAGATATTTGTGAGGCAGAGGTTATGGACGTCTTGTTACACTTACCCAAGGATAAAAAGTCCGGGTTGGGATGGTCTCACCAATGAGTTCTTTGAAGCTTTTGCTACCCAACTGGCGAAACCATTGCAGGCTTTGTTTCAGCAGGTGTGGGAAACGGGGATTATGCCTTCCTCATGGAAAGAAGGACTTATTAAACTGCTTCCAAAAGTTCCTTCGCCATCTAAGTTGACACAGTGGCGCCCAATTTCTTTGATGGGTTCAATGTACAAAATCTTTTCCAAAGTAATGGCGAATCGGCTCCATAAGCATCTCCCTGCCATTGTGCACCCTCTACAGTATGGTTTCATTAAGGGCCGAAATATTTTGCACAATGTATTGAATGCTCAACTGGCAATTGATTATGCAAGGCATTCTAATCAGGAGGTAGTACTGATTCAACTGGACTTGGAAAAGGCTTTTGACTATCTGGAGCGGTCTTTCGTTGTTGAACTTATGTCTGCTATGGGCTTTGGGGCTCGGATGTCTCGTCTAATCTACACCATTAGCGCTGCAGCGTCTTCGCGAGTCATGCTGAACGGAGGTGTTACTGAGCCATTTGTCCTTGCCCGCTCTGTTAGACAAGGGTGCTCTTTAAGCCCTCTATTCTTTGCCCTTGCGACACATCCAGTTCTTTCGATGTTATCTCATATGGCAGTCTCTTCTCAGTTGGCCGGACTGTCGCTTCCTACAGGACAGCACTTCATTAGCCAATCCCTGGCGGATGATAGTTTTATGATTTTGCGTGCGGACAAGGATAACCTTCGAAAAGCATTGGATGTTTGGGGTCTCTTTGGTCAGGCGTTTGGCCTTCGTATCAATGTGCTCAAATCAGTCATTCTCAGCTGCACGGAGTCGGATTTACAGTCCTTGGACTGGCAGGGTCTGGTTGTTCCTCGTGGCTCCATTGTCAGGCACCTTGGGTACCCTTTGGGTGTTGATGTTCCCCCAAAGCAGCTTCTGCAGTGGATTTCTCAGAAAATGGTGGGTAAGTTTATGTATTGGAAGTCTCAAGCCTGGCCCTTCCATGTTCGCCTCAAAGTAGCCCAGACAATTATGTTGCCAATGCTCACATATTTCTTGCCATTTTTGCCCTGGACCACTACGACTCTGAATGCTCTTACTCAGTCTATTCGTTTCATGCTATGGAAGAAGGACTCATTGCATGCAGGTATTTCCTGGATCTCTTGGTCGCATGCGTGCACCCCCAAACGCATGGGTGGCGGAGCTATTTTAGATGCCCAAACTCACATGCAGGCACTCCGTTGGTCTCTTTTCCACGCCATGTGCTCGGATCATCATCCATGGGTCGATATAGCCCGTTATTTCCTTGAGGGCCATGGGCTTCTGCATGGCAATACCCAAATCCGGAGTTCTTGGTGGCATGTTCTTAATGCTGATTCGCGGTTCTCCAGTTGTTCTTCGTCGCTGCTTACTAATTTGGTATGTTCCTGGAGACAGGTCCTCCAGAAGGCTCAGTGGCATCCAGCGGAGGATCGCGTAGCTACTAACTCTTTTCAATTGGAATTGCTGGCAGTCTCGCGTTTACTTTCATGGGAAGGTAAACATGAGCTTAGACCACAATTCAACCGGATGGCACGTTTGGGCTTGTCTTCAGTTGCGGATGCCACCCTTGCTAGTCGCAATGTGCTTATATCGTTTTGTACAGCTAGGAGGCTTTTCAGGATCCCTCGTGGATATAGGCCTTTATGGGAACAGCTTTTGAGGGTGCTCCAGTGCAGACAACCCTTTCCTGCCCTTGCTTCGGATCATCCTTGGTAGGATTGGGACCTACAAGGCCGGCTGAATTTAAGCAAAGCTTCTGCTAACCAAGTGTATCATCTTCTGATTAAAGATCATCAATGGCTAGTTACTAAAGCGAATGCTTTATGGGGATTGCGTAAATCCCGGTCATGGTGGAGGGCAACTGTGATGGAGGGCTGGTTGAACAAGACACTCTTCAAATATAAAGTCTTTCTTTGGAGAGTGATGATTGGTGGTCTTCCACTTGCTTCAGCTCTTTCCAAGCGACGAATCTCCAATGGCAACTGTTTCTTTTGCACCACTACTGTGGAATCCGCCCGCCACCGATTTATTTCTTGCCCCATCGCTAAGAAAGTCTGGTTATTTTTGTCGGCTGTTTGGCAAGGGGTGGTTGGTTTCGCCCTGCGCCCCTTTGATTGGGTTTTTGGGCAGCCCAAATACCCCACTCGGGCACAGCCACATATGAAGCTCATGTATCATTTTCTTCGATATTGGGGCTGTTGGCATAACTGGACCATTCGGAATGCTTTTCTTTTTGACTCCGCCTATAATGTTCAGCGACATATTGCGAGGCTTAAGGGCCTCTTGTATTGGCAGTTAGATCTTCTCCAGCATTCTGATTTGCTCTCTAGGGAGGACTTATGTCCCTGGCATATGGCAATTTCCTCTGCGTCTTTGCCATGACGTTGTAACTTGTAGTACTTAGAACCTCTTCACATGATGGCTTAGATTGTCGTCATGTATCTTGTAATCAAGTAATCTTGTATATTTTTCGTAATTAATACAATTACCTTTTACGAAAAAAAAAGAGAGGAGCTCTAATCTTTATTTTTAAAGATGTGTGTTGTTTAGGAGCCTTGGATTTTGATAACACAATTCTTTTTGAAAGACACGAGTATTTCACATGGCAATACTTGGGCCTCATGTTGGCATGTTATTGATGTTGATCAATGTCTAAACCTTATATCTTTCATGTTATTGACTTATCTACTGCGTTCATGGAAAGTGGTGCTTGAGAAGCCCTTCGAGCACCCAATGTTGAGAAACTACTTCTTCAGTTTACACACTTTATTTAGGGTTTTGCACTGATAACCCCAAAAAGAGTCTTTTGGTCATTTTTTCAGTGGGTGTCCACATAGTGGTGTGCCATTCTACACAACTTATTTCTATAAATAGATAGTCATTTCATTCATTCTACACTACCTTCTTTGGTCACCACCACCACTTTAGTTATTCTCCACTTCTCTTCTTTTGTCACTTCAATACTCTTATCGCCCCATATTGTTGTGACCCACATCTCTATCGAAGAACATCATAGTTCGTGGCCTTCTATCACCATCTCTTGGTGTCATCTCTCCCATATTTGGTGATAGGTTCTTGCGTTTTGCATATTTGGAGCATCTCCACAAGCAAGCATCATCTTCTTTTCATCTTGCATCACCTTGGTATTTGCGTTTGGTAGTTTGGAGGGCTTCACACATCTTGGCATCATCATTCTCTAGCTTGGTATCAGGTTTTCTACATAGGGGTTAGTCTTTACCTATTGGTGTCAATATCTATCTTTGTGTTTGGCAGTCGGGAGGCATCTAGCATTTGTGTCTTACATCTTGGCTCACTCCCCACGTTTGAGGATTGTGGTTTGCCCTCTCAATAGCTGTTGATCATCTTTTTCATCTTTGATGGCATCAAAGGATTGCAGTTCGCTCCCTCAATAGTTGTAATTCACCTTCTAGTGATTACTTCAATAGCCCATTGTTTGGAGGATTGTGTTTCGCTCTCTTCAGTATGCAGATTTCTATAGGTGCTGTCGCTTGATTCAGACAGAACAATGTAGTTATCTTCTAAGCTTCGACTTCAATATATAAGCTTTTGTTCTCCTAGCATGATTGAGTGTATTACCATCGTGTTTTTCTTGTATTTTCGAGTTTCTCTTTTCTCTTAGTGTTTGCTTGCCTTACACACTTTGTGTTTCTTCCCACAAACCCTATTGTCTCCTTGGTCTATTTGTTATTTTTTTTGATATGGTATCAAAGGTAGAGGTGCTTAGTGAGCCATAAAGATTCTCTACATCAGAGAAAGCAAAGACATGTTGCGGATTCGGCATTATCTATTGATTTCTTCCTTCATTTTTGATGCATCACCATGAGACAAAGATACCCTTCTTTTTCTCTTCCATCCACCCTTCCTTTTATAGATTGACATTTCGATGCTATGACTTCTCCATAGGTAGATGGATAGACCATTGGGTACTCTGATACTATGACTTCTCCATAGGTAGATGGATAGACTATTTGGTGCTTCTTTTTTGGCATCATCAAAACTCCCATCAATGCTTGCTACCATGGATCTTTGCTTCCTACATCATTGGAGTACATGTATATCTCCAAGCACTTGTGCCATCTCCCCCTTTTGGGCCACAGTTTATTTTGCACCGGCTTTTTGATTTTTACGCTCAAGGCAATAAGACACATTCAATGCGCACTAAGTCCCTTCGAGCAAAAGGACCTTCTTACGATCATCGCCATGTGCTAGGAAGATTGCTTCTACTTCTTCTAGGGTTTCAAGAATGCCATCTCGACAACTTATGGTTTTGCAGCTCACTCCCTTGAGAGAGTGATTGTAAGATACCTTTTCCTTGGCAGTGCGCTCCTTCAAGAGATAGTGATTGTTTGACACCTTCCATTACTTTGGCTCCATAGTTCACTCCACTGAGAGAGAGTGATTGTTGCCCACCTTTGGCTCAGCACGAGCCTCTCCTTTTTTCACCCTTGACTACTTAGGTTCGAGAGGCCGCCTTTGGAAGTTTTTTGATATATTTGATATCTTCGATACCCTAGATATCTTCTTCGGCACGATTGGTGGCACTTTCTTTGTCATTCGATGATTCAGAGTCCATGGTCCATGAGTTTTTAGATTTCCTCTCTCTTAGATTGGGGCCACTTAGATACCCAAGATCCTCAGGTACCACTTAGATCGGGGCCTTGGAGGTTCAGCTGCTACTTGGTGATGAGGCCTTCGAATTCCTTCTAACATGAAGTTACAATGCTAGTGGCTTCTCTCGCGAGGTGGAGTGAGGTTCTACAGTTCATCCCATCTATTGTTCCTTACTATAGGTTACCTTTTAGGTAGCAATTTACGATCTTTGGGATCCTCTCCATCTTCATCGTCTCTCTCTTTGCTCCTCTTTCTTCATCCCTTTTTGGGTGTGAGAGGAGATATTTGAGAAACCACTTCTTCAAATCACACACTTCATTTAGGGTTTAGTACTAATAGTCCCAAAAAGGATCGGTATCCACATTTTGGACACCTTTTCAGTGGGCATCCACATAGTGGTGCGTCACCCTAGACAGCTTATGCTTATAAATGGGCAGTCACTATTCATTTTACACCATTTTCATTGGTCACCACCACCACTTTAGTCATTCTTCACTCTTCTTTTGTTACTTCAACACTCTTCTCTCTCATGTATCGGAGGACATCGCAATTCGTGGCCTTCTACCACCATCTCTTGCTTCATGTTATCTCTCCCATATTTGGTGACAAGTTTTTCTTGCGTTTTGCATCTTTGGAGCATCTCTACCAGCAGATGTTATCTTCTTCCCATCTGACATCACCTTGTTATTTGTGTTTGGCGGCATGGAGGGCTTTACACATCTTGGCGCCATCATTCTTCAGCTTGGTGTCAGGCTTTCTACATAGGCATCATGTCTCGTACATAAGCATTAGGTTTCCTACAAAGGCGTTAGTCTTTACTTATTGGCGTCATTTTCTATCTTTGCGTTTGGTAGTCATGAGCATCTAGCATTTGCGTTTTGCATCTTGGTTCACTCCTCGACATGTAAGGATTGCGGTTCGCTCCCTTGACAACTGGTGATCATCTTCTTCATCCTTGATGCCTTCACAGAACTGCGCTTCGCTCCCTCAACAACTATCCTTCACCTTCTAGTGATTACTTCGATAGCGCATTGCTTGGAGGATTGCGTTTCGCTCCCTTCACTGCGTAGATTCCTGCAGGTGCTGCCACCCGATTTAGACAGGATAATGCAGTTATCTTTTGAGCTTTAGCTCTGCTACATCAGCTTTTCTTCTCATAGCATGATTTAGTGTATTATGACCTTGTACTTCTTGTGTTGAGTTTCTATTCTCTTTCAATGTTTTCCATACACACTTTGTGTTTCTCCCTATAAATCCTACTGTCTCTTTTGTCTCTTTGTCATTTTCTTGACACCTAAGCGATGATTGGCTTGTAAGTTGACATGGTGGTTGCTTGTAAAATTCTTGCATAGGGAGGAAAACATCAAGCTTTGTCCAAGTCAAACAAAAAAGAGCGACTCAAGCTAGTTTTTATTGTTGATGTGTTCCTACTTGCCGATAAAGTTTGATGTTACCTTGGTTAGTGCAAATGATTTTTCATATACCCAAATGGTAACATAATTTATGGGAAACCATTTCAAATGGTAACATTATTAACGGAAACCATTTTGATATCCTTGCTTGTTTGATAATCCTTACTATGCCTAGATTTGGATGGCCCTTGGTAGGATTGGAAAATTAATGGATGGTTGATTTTAGAGTAAGCATTTGCTAGTTAGATACATCATTTAGCTGATAGATAAGGGTAAATTGCCTTTGGGACCTCCACAAAAGATAGAGCTTGGTGGAACTTTGCAATGATGGTGGGTTGGCTTAATACGAGCCCCTTGCAATGTAAAGTCTTTGTTACCATTGCCCTTTAGGGCATATGCTTATACATGGTATGATGACAAAGTGGTGTAGGTTTCAAAAAAATCACCTATTGTTAACTACAATTGTCTCCGTACGTTGTACGGTATTGTTTGTACCATATGATCCGTACAATACAAAAGGTGCTCCTCTCCTCCATGCTTCCACACCAATTCAGCAAGCATTTACCATTCTTATATTTCTCTCTTAGATCTTGAATGGACTTGTGATTTGTCATTCTCATCTCCCATCTCCTCTTTTCCATACCCTATCAAAGCATTTGCCATTCTCAAATCTCATCTCCCAACCCCTCTATCCTGCACCCTATCAAAGCATTTGTCATTCTCATCTCCCATCCTCTCTCTCTCACTCTTGCTCTTTCAACTTTACCCCAATCCTTGGGCCTCTCGAGTCTTGCTCTCTTTCAACTTTCAAGACTCAAGTTTCAAGAGTTAAGACTCAAGCATCTCCCTCTCCCCCTCTCTCTCTCTCTCTCTCTCTCTCTCTCTCTCTTTGAATTCTACCAAGAGCCAACTACCATCCCCACCCTTGAGTCCCCACCAGCCCCACCGACGTCTCAACTGCGGGACCACCCTAGCCATAGTGGCAGCAAGAAGCAGAGCTCGGCGCCTACGCCCAACTGGCCCCCGCACTTGCAGGAGACACATGCTGAGGATACAAGGGATAGTACGCTGCCATCGAAGGGCCTTGCCTTGTCGATTCAGCCTCTCGATGTTAGATAGACCCGTGCATGACATTTTAGGATGACTAAGCTTCCAGACATTTTGTATGTAAAGTTTTGGTCTCGTAGGCCACCTTGGCCTTTCGTAGATGTTAATATAACTTTCTTTCTTTCTTTCTCTTTCCCCTTGGGTCTCTATCCGTCATTGGCACCATGATTTGTGAGAAGCACGAGGTCTTCAATTTACCCGCGATCCATGTGGAGAGGGACACAAAGAAGTCCAACTCCCACCATTGGACATGCAAGTATTGTAGGAAATGCTAAATAAGTGGTGTAGCTCGGCTTCTCCAATATCTTTCCAAGACAGGGGACAAGTTGCTCCATGCAAGGAGATCCCTCAAAATATCGCGCATGAGATTCTCACCAAGATGAGAGGGGATTCACAAGAGGAGGAAGTGGCTTGTTGGTACCGACTCCTATGCTTACTAACAAGGAAGCATCGAATGTGGACATATCTTCAATCGATGCGAGAGAGGCCTCTACCATTGGTGACGGGGGACTCCACATCCGCATCCGAATCCAATAAAAGACAAAGAGTGGAGGCTCATGTGGTGCCAGAGAGACAATCCTCTCTCTCTTAAGCTCTCGGTCATGTGTGTGGATCGGTTGCGTCACTTAGAGAAAGGCAATGACATGCGGACATTGAAATTGCATGCACAATGATTGAGTGTAATCTTGCATTCAATGTCTTAAAGCAAGAGCAATGAAAGAAGTTAGTAAAAGCCATTGCCAATGTGGATCCATGTGAAGGATGGACCAATGCCACATACAACGACATGAGGACAAAAAATATTGATGAAGAGAAGAAGAGGATTGATAAAGTCCTTGATTTTATTCGGGCCGCATGCATAAAATATGGTTGCTCCATTCTCCCTGATAGATGAAGTGATCATAAAAAACAGGGCATCATCAACATACTCGTCTCATGTCCACTTGGCATTTACTTTTTGTAGGCCGTAGATATTGACAAGAGCGTGACATTCGACAAGCTATCATTGAGGTATACATTGCCTTTTAAATTTGTTTCACTTTCTTTCATTATGATAATTGATTTATGTATAACTATCTATCTCGTTATTCTAATTTCTCTCTAATATCTATCTTGATTTTTTTTTCCTCCCAAGCTCCAAGGCTCCCAATCGCCATCTCTTTTCATTTTTGAATCTTGATAGTTGAAACTTGAAAGGTTCAACTCTCTCTCTCTCTCTCTCTCTCTCTCTATAACCTTCAAGTATTGTTAGTATACTTGTAATTTGTAAATTGTGATTGTAGGTGGGTCCCTCGAATGTGCAAGTTGTTACTAACAATGCATCGAATTGTCAACGCATGGACCGTTTGCTTGAGGCTGAGTTTCCCATGATTGTGTGGACTCCATGTGCAAGTCATTGTTCGGACTTACTCATGGAGGACATTGAGAAGCTCAGGTGGGTGAAAAGAATGGTCCGCAAAGCTACAACAATTGTTACCTTCTTCACAGTAAAGGTAAAGGTGCTTGTGATGTATCGTAAGCATAGCACATTGAAGTTGAAGAAGCTTTCTTCAACTTGCTTTGCTTACATGTGGTTATTGTTGGAGTGTCTTTATGAGGTGTAGTCCACCTTGCGCCAGACAGTGGTGTCCTCTCTATGGAGTAAGTGGGATGAGCATGAGATAGAGCAGGCCAAAGCCATGCTGTGCTTGTGTCTTAATGAGCAATTTTGGTAAAAAGTCCGTGCCCTTGTTATTATTGTGACTCTCTTTTATAGGGTGTTATATATGAGTGATTGCGAGGGATGCCCTCCACCAACTGACGACTACAACCGAGAAGGAGGGGGGGTGAAAGAAGAGAAGTCATCTATGATGACGTGAGGAGAGAGGAAGCCGTTTGTTGGGTATTTCACTCATGTCTCACTTACGCCTACGCTCACATCAGAGTTTTGGTGATCAATAGGACATTGGGGCACTTTTTACTCTCGGTAGGAGAGGTTTTTTTCTCTAGACTTATGGTATTATTTCGTATGTGCTTATGATACACACTTACGGGCACTTATCGTGTTCGGGTGTGAACATCCCTCTACAACCCTAAGGTTTAAGGGTTGTACCTTGTACTTTTAGTTTTACACTCTTTCAGTCTATTGCATTGGGTGTCGTGCTTCACTCTCTACTGTCTTCTGTTTTCTGTGCTGAGCTTCGATTCTACCTCCACTCTCACATTTGGTATCAAAGTAGCATTGGCTCTGTTGAGCTTAGCTCTGTTCACCATTCGGGACTCTGCTCAGTGTGAAGCGCCAGACGTTAGCTGCTGCCCCGCCAGTATCCAGCTCGCCAGCACTGTCCGTCAGCAGTCGTCAACCAGCCACTCGTTAGATGTGACGTCGCCCTGCCCGTCAACAGCAATCACAACACCTAGGTATCAGGGCGCCGCCAGACAGCCCGTCAACTATTCGCGTCAAAAGCGTTGCTAGACAGTCGCCCGTTGACTGTTCCTCTGTGTTGTTCGTCACGATAGCTAGCGTCCGCCTAAGTCGCCACAGTCTCCAACTCTCCTCTGCGCTGCTTGACAGTAGCTTTGTTAGCTGCGACGCCTTAGATGTCTGATCCCTGAGTCGCCACGCCAGCTCGCCTGTGACGTCAGCAACGTTGACCACTCCCTTACACCCGCCTGTCGTTAGCAACAATTCGTCATCACGAAGGTATTTTTAAAAACTTTTTTTTTCTTTTTATTCCATAACAAATTTTGGAAGAGGGTGTTTCTATGCAGTAGGCACAGCATACAGGATACATGTTTGGGACAAATTGGATGCAAATTTTTGGACAAATTCATAAAATTTTTTGGGGCTTTTATGTTTTTTGAGGACATTGGCATATGTACTGCAATCATAGTCATTGATAGACTGTTTTGAACAAATTTGGGGCAGGAAATTTTGGGGATTTTGCTGGTATAGTGTTGCTGAACACTGATTGCACGTTGGACTGCGTGCATAACATACAGTTTTGATAGAGTGTACCTCTGTACACTAATTGCAGAAAGTTATTTCCTGCTTTTTTTGGAAATTTTCAGATTTCCAGTGAAGTTCTGCTTCGACATTGCTCTTTTGTATTTTCGGTAATTGAAAAATCATGGCAAATCAGGGAGGAGATGTTTTCACCTATGTATCCAAGGAGGACAGATTGGATGGAAATAACTATTCACTTTGGTCCTTCATGATGAAAAATGTACTTGTGGCAAAAAATCTTTGGGATTATGTCAGTGGAGAAGAAGCTCGACCTGGACACGGGATGCACAGGCTTTGTTGCTGTATTGCATTGGTAGTTCAGTGGTCAATCATCCCCCACATTCGTTCAGCAGCTTCTTCACGAGAAGCTTGGCTAACTTTGGAGCAGATGTTTGCAAGCAAGAATGAGACTCGTATCTCTTTTCTAAAGAAAGAGCTAGAGACATTGAAAATGGATGAAGGTGATTCTATTCAGGATCACTTGAACAAAATTCGGGACTTGCGAGAGCCACTCATGAATATTGATGAGTACTATTCGGATTCACAGAAGATATCCACAACTTTGAACTCATTACCTCCTTTGTACTTGGCTTTTCATACGGCCTTAAACCTCACAATGAGGATTGCCGCGCAGCCAATCACTTTTCTTCAGTTAGTCAGTTTGCTTCTAGAGAAAGAGCAAACACGGAGGAATAGTGGTGTGGATGCTATAGCCTCTGAGCAGGCTTTTATGGCTAGATAAAAGGGCAAAGGCAGCCAAGTAAAGAATGCTCCGCAGAGTTCTGGAACTTTTGGCACATCCCAGGCAAACAAAAAACAAGGGGGTATGCAAGCCAAAAAGGGAAAATGCCATTATTGCAAAAAGCTTGGCCACTATATCAATGAGTGCAGAAAGCGCATTGCCAAAGAGAAGAAAAAGAAGTCAGGAATGTCTGTTTCTGATGCTCTTTCCACTGCTACTGAGTCCGCGTCCTTTGTTGCAGATAGGGACTATTGTTTTTACACATGTAGTTATGACACCTTTTGGGCAGATCGAGCATTTAGCTCTACTGAAGATGCAGGCACTTGGTTTTTTGACAGTGGTGCTTCTAGGCATATTACATCTCGCAAAGATTTATTTGCATCTGTTCATGCCATAGAAGCAGGGAACGGCCGTTCCGGCCTATAGGAACGGTTTAACGCGTTCCAGATCCTTGGAGGAGGTGAAACGGCCAGGGAACGTTCCCTGCCATTCCTTGCCGTTCCCTGGGCCGTTCCTTGCCGTTCCCTGCCGTTCCCTGCCGTTTCTTGTTTGGAACGGCCATTCCAGGCCTGTTGACCAAAAATTTACATTTTTTCACGTTTTTTCTTTTTGCTTATACCACACTCCTACTACATGTTCACCTATCTCCATTGCCTAATGTGCACACACTAATCTCTCTCTCTCTCTCTCTCTCTCTCTTTTGAATATTCAAAGTGTCAAGACAACCCACAAGCCAATTAGAAGTCCATGCAAAGCTCAAATTTGATGCATTATAAACTCTTGCTAATCACAATCAAATTTCAGCCTATTTTCAATTCCAAGATAATCATCCATTTATATTGTCTAATTTCAAGGGAAACTAGAATAATTGAGGCAATTCATGAGCAATTTGGAGCTGTGGGGGTAATCAAGTCAATTTTGGGACATTTGGGTCAATTTGGAGCATTGAGGGGTATTGGGGCAATTAGAGGGACATTCTTTGGGGCAACTTGGTCATGCATGGCATGTTTGGGGCACTTAAGATATGTGCCGTTCCCCCCCGTTCCCGTTTCCCCACCTTGGACGTTCCCCCCGTTCCAAAGGGTTCCGCTCCCGTTCCCGTTCCCCGTTCCAGGTAACTATGGTTCATGTAGCTCTAGTTGGCAAGTTTGTACAGTGTGTCAACAATGCATTATACCACTATTGTTTTTACACATGCAGTTATGACACCTCTTGGCCAGATCGAGCATTTAGCTCTACTGAAGATGCAGGCACTTGTTTTTTGACAATGGTGCTTCTAGGCATATTACATCTCACAGAGATTTATTTGCATCTGTTCATGCAGCTCCAGTTGGCAAGTTTGTACAGTGTGCCATCATACCCTGTTAGAGGTATTGGGGAGATTGTGCTCACAACCATTGATGGCTCTATTCTCCGCCTACAGGATGCTTTATTTGTGCCAGGTATAAAGAAGAATTTGCTCTCTATCTCTTCTTTGGCACGTTGTGGATTGCAGGTCACATTTGATGATGACCGATGCATGGTTAGAGACAAAGAACACATGACTTTGGTCTTGACAGGCACTTTATGTCATGGGTTATACAAGTTGGATGCTCTTTCAGTTGATCAGTCAATGTACTTGGCATCCACTCTTACTCCTGCTATGATACATGCAGAGTTATGGCATGCTAGGATGGGCCATGTGAACTCTGGCAACTTGATCCTCTTATAGCGTATACACATACTAGATGGATTACCTCTACTGGAGAGACCTCTTCAGCACTTGTGCGAAGGATGTATTTTGGGGAAAATGCATCGTTTTTCGTTCCCCCGTGATGTTGCTTTTAGAGCAACAGCCAGGTTGCAGTTAGTACATTCAAATGTGTGTGGACCTATGCAGACAAAGTCATTGGGAAGATGTTACTATTTTGTGACTTTTATTGATGACTTCACTCGATTTTGCTGGGTCTACTCTTTGGTCAAAAAGTCAGAAGTGTATGATGCATTCTTGGCTTTTCTTGCACTTGTTGAAAACCAATCTGGTTGTAAAATTAAGACTCTCCGTTCAGACCGAGGGGGGGAATACATGTCCTCTATGCTGAATTCTTTTTTGAAACAGAAGGGCATTGTCCATCAGTACACTACTGCTTATACTCCACAGCAGAATGGGGTTGTAGAGAGAAAGAATTGGTCACTCATGGAGATGGCCAGATGTATGCTGAAGGCAAAGAGCTTGCCTCACAGTTTGTGAATGGAAGCTGTCATGTATGCTTGCCATGTTTTGAACAGATGCCCCACCAAAGCATTGAAGAAAATTACACCTTTTGAGGCTTGGAACAGCCGGAAACCTTCTGTTGGACACTTTCGTACCTTTGGGTGCCTTGCATATGCACATATTCCAAAGGTACTTAGGAAAAAGTTGGATAACAAGGCTGTTAAATGCATTTTTATGCGATATAGCAGTGAGAGCAAAGGCTACAGACTTTATGATCGTGTTTCTAAAAAGGTGTTTGTCAATAGGGATGTACTATTTGATGAAAAATCAGAATTTTCCATGGCTGGTTTAGATACATATCAGGCTGACCGTGATGTATTTGAAGGGCTGCTGCCCATTACATTTGGTGATTCAACTGGAGTTTCAGCAAGTGAACTCAATGTTCAGCCAGCTACTCCTTTGGAAAATGCAGAAAACCAGCCATTGGCTGATCTGAATATTCAGCAAAGTGCTGAAACTGAAATTCAGCAAGAGCTTATGCATTGTCAGGAGGTAAGACAAATGCCTAGATGGTATTTACAGACTATGAAAGATAGTCATTTGGATGCAACCATGGCTGATCGTACTAGAAGGAAGCTCGTATGCATGATACTGCACATACCATGGAGTTCGTTATGGCAGCAAGCACCTTTGATGATGAGGAGCTTGAATGTGTTGAGGATGCACAACAGAGTGTGCATTGGATGGTAGCAATGAAAGCTGAATTGGATTCTATCACTAAGAATCAAACATGGGATTTGGTGTCTTTGCCATTTGGGAAGAAAGCCATTGGAACAAAATGGGTCTACAGGCTGAAACGGAATGCAAATGGATCCATTGACAATTACAAGGCAAGGCTTGTAGCTAAAGGCTATACAGAGAAAAAAGGCATTGACTATGAGGAGACATTTGCTACCTCCTGTATGACGACCATCAGGTCTATGGTTGCTTTGGCTGCTCATTATGGATGGATTGTGCATCAATTGGATATTAAGACTACATTTTTACATGGGGAACTTCATGAGGAAGTATACGTATAGCAGCCCATTGGTTTTGTAGTTGAGGGCTTGGAACACTTGGTATGCAAGCTGAAAAAAGCTTTGTATGGTTTGAAACAAGCTCCTAGAGCTTGGTATGCAAAGATAGATGCTTTCTTGCTTAGCCAAGGGTTCATAAACAACTCATTTGAGTCTACCCTTTACGTATGTAAAGAGGGGAGATCCATGCTGATCATTTGTCTTTATGCTGATGATCTCTTGCTTACAGGGACACATGCTTATCAGATTTCAGCATTTAAACAAAATTTGCAGTAAACTTTTGACATGTTAGACTTGGGTTCTTTGCATTATTCATTGGGCATCCAGTTCATACATGATACTAGAGGTATTGGGTTATCACAGTCAAGATACATTGGTAAACTTCTTGAGAAGTTTGGCTTACAGGATTGTAAGCCAGTTTGTATACCAATGGAACCTGGACTTAAACTGTCATTACATGATGACAGTGATTTGTTTGATATATACACATATGCTCTAGCAGTTGAATGCCTTATTTACTTATGCAATACCAGGCCAGACATAGTTTGCAGCTTCAGTCCTGAGCAGTTATATGCATCAGTCACGTATGTCACATTGTCAAGCTGTTAAGCGTGTCTTCCGTTACTTGCAGGGTACTAGATCTCTTGGATTGCTTTATGCCAAGGGGGGACTACTGCAGTTATATGCTTACATTGATTCTGATTGGGCTGGTGATTATGATTCACGTCACTTCACTAGTGGCAATTGTTTCTTTCTTGGCTCATCTTGCATATCTTGGCTTAGCAAGAAACAGTCCATTGTTGCCACATCGTCATGTGAAGTTGAATACAAGGCAGCTTTCATTACCACAGTTGAATGCGAATGGATTAGACGCTTGCTTGCTGATCTGGATGTATCTGTTACAGAGCCTACTTCTTTGTTCACTGACAGTCAGAGTGTCATTACAGTGGCACGGAAACCACTGTTTCATGCACGCATGAAACACAATGAGATACATTATCACTTTGTCAGAGAGAGGCTACATGCAGATGATGTCAGTCTTGTCTATTGTCCTACCACCAGTAATGTGGCAGACATCTTTACGAAAGCTCTTCCTCGTGAGAAATTTGAAGCATTTTGTCATCCTTTAAATTTGATCTCCTTTGGTGACGGACGATCCTTGTACACTTGATCACTCTTCACTCGAGGGGATTTGTTGGGTATTTCACTCACACCTCACTTACGCCTATGCTCACATCGCAGTGTTGGTGATCAGTAGGACACTGGGGCACTTTTCACTCTCGGTAGGAGAGGTTTTTTCCCCTAGACTCTCGGTAGGATACACACGTACGGGCATTTACCGTGTTCGGGTGTGAACATCCCCGTTATGGGTATTTACCTTGTACTTTCAGTTTTATACTCTTTTAGTCTATTGCATTGGGTGTGGTGCTTCACTCTCTACTGTCTTTTGTTTTCTGTGCTGAGCTTTGATTCCACCTCCACTCTCACACCGTTGACGATGACTACGAGGGAGGAGATGATGCGGCCCATGACAAAGTAGAAGACGAAGTGGGGAGCAATCGTGATGATGCTGAGTGAGAGGGAGACGATAATGACGAAGTAGAAGAGGAAGGTGATAATGGCGAGGGGAAAGGCCACTTGGCACTCTCACACCGTTGACGATGACTACGAGGGAGGAGTTGATGCGGCCCATGACAAAGTAGAAGACGAAGTGGAGAGCAATTGTGATGATGCTGAGTGAGAGGGAGACGATAATGACGAAGTAGAAGAGGAAGGTGATAATGGCGAGGGGAAAGGCCACTTGGCTAAGCATCTCCCCTTGGACTTAACGGCAAGTCCATAGGCCATCGCCACCACCCTTGGACGGATCCATTCTACGAAAGGGTGGTCCCAGAGGATTGGCAGGTTTCTCACAAGGTTCTACAGTTGTGCGATCTTTAGGCATTGTTAGATTAGAATCTGATTCATGTTGTTTTAGGGGATTAGAATGGGACTATGCCCTATGGGTAGAGAGGTTGAGCGGTCCATTCCTCTCATTTTCCATTCTCTTTGAACAAAGTGGTAGCATGGGTCTGCTTCGGCTTGGGTATCTCCACGTAAAGTAAGATGTCTAGGTCTCGACGCTAGAATGCCATCAGGAGACTTTGATCGCTATAGTCGTACGATCTTTAGGCATTGTTAGATTAGAACCCAATTCATGTTGTTTTAGGGGATTGGAATGGGACTATGCCTTATGGGCAGAGAGGTTGAGCGGTCCATCCGTCTCATTTTCCATTCTCTTTGAACCAAGTGGTAGCATGGCTCTGCTTCGGCTTAGGTATCTCCACGTAATGTAAGATATCTAGGTCTCGATGCTGCTAGAATGCCGTCAGGAGACTTTGACCGCTACAGTTGTACGATCTTTAGGTATTGTTAGATTAGAACCCGATTCATGTTGTTTTAGGGGGTTGGAATGGGATTATGCCCTATGGGTAGAGGTTGAGCGGTCCATTCCTTTCATTTTCCATTCTCTTTGAACCAAGTGGTAGCATGGGTCTGCTTCGGCTTGGGTATCTCCACGTAAAGTAAGATGTCTAGGTCTCGACGCTAGAATGCCGTCAGGAGACTTTGACGGCTACAGTCGTACGATCTTTAGGCATTGTTAGATTAGAACCCGATTCATGTTGTTTTAGGGAATTGGAATGGGATTATGCCCTATTGATAGAGAGGTTGAGCAGTCCATCCCTCTCATTTCCCATTCTCTTTGAATCAAGTGGTGGCACGGGTCTACTTCGGCTTGGGTATCTCCATGCAAAGTAAGATGTCTAGGTCTCGATGTTAGAATGCCGTCAAGAGACTTTGATCGCTAGGAACCCAAATTTTAGGTCAATTCTAGTGGGTTTGGCCACGAACGTTTTGTGCGAGGTGGACTCGGGAAACCCTAGGCGACAAATCCCGTGAAATTCCATGGGAGTGTCGGGCGGCAACGCTTAGACTCGTCGCTCGATGGACTGCTAAAAGCGTGCCTAGACAGTCAAAGGCGGACACCTTACAGTTGGTAGTGTGCTAGGTTCGGATATGGTGGAAGTAATGGTGCAAGAATCAATGTATTTTTGAAGCCACTCACTTGGGCTCAGTTGACAGATGCTGTACGCAGATGATACCTTTCGTCAATCTATCAAACTTTGAAGATGAATAAAATTTTCAAGTTAAAGCAACTAGAATTAACCTTGGAAGCCTACTACTCGAAGTTTGTAACCCTATTAAAATATGCACCGCCTATGGATATTGGGCAGCAAGTATCCAAGTTTTGTCATGGCTTGAAGACTTCTTTGAACTACCATCTCGAAGCAATGTATCCAACGAACTTACAATATGCATTACTTCGAGCAAAGCTAATTATCCAAGAACTTAATTCGAGCAATGGTGACAAAGATGATTCTCGAGATCAAGACAAGAGATGCCACACATGCGGAGAGGTAGGGCACATTCGTAAGAGATATCCCTATCGTTAATGCTTCCATTGCAATGAGCTAGGACATGTCCAAGCAGACTGCCTTGACTTAAGTCCAGAAGATATGGAGCCTCCAAAGAAATGAAGCTCTACAAGTACATTCTATGGATATATAGAGGAATCAGATGAAGATGAAGACCTAGAACCCCCTTCACCTTATCAGGATAATTCGAAATCCTAGAAATTTATCGACATGTAATACAACTCATATTGGAAATAAATTCTACTATTGTACCTACGATTAATTGCAAAAATATGAGTTGCACTACCTAAGTTATTAAAAGTAGCGCAACAGGCGCATGGTGGGTCCTAACCCACATGCCTTAAGCCCCATTAATGCTTATCTTTCCCAATTCTTTCCAGATGAGGACATCTCGAGTTCTCTAATAGGGAGAGGATGTAATATTTCCCCCTCCATCGCCCCGATAGGAACCACCACCTCCCCCTCTCCCTTATTAATATGATTAATTGAAATTTGTTTTTCCACCCCCGAACCACCACCTCCCCCTCTCCCTTATTAATATGATTAATTGAAATTTGTTTTTCCACCCCCTCCTCTGATGTTGCTCTCAGGTGGGGGGGGGGGAAAGAAGGGGAGTTGTTGACGATGACGTGAGGAGGGAGGAAGCCGTTGATGACTATGAGGGAGGAGATGACATGGCCAATGACCAAGTAGAAGACAAAGTGGGGAGCTGATCATGATGATGTTGAATGAGAGGAAGACGATGTTGACGAAGTAGGAGAGGAAGCTGATAATGGCGAGGGAGAAGGCCACGTGGCCAAGCACCTTGCCTTGGACTTAACGGCCAGTCCACATGCCGTCGCCGCCATGGACAAAGACAAGTGGAGGGTGGTGACACCACCATTATCCAACGTCGCCGCTCCCCCCTACGCCCCCCCTCTTCCCATCGTAAAAAAATTTGAAGGAAGGGTATTACCTCTTGCTCCCCTTTTTTGCTAGAGAGAGAGAGAGAGAGAGAGAGAGAGAGAGAGAGAGAGAGAGAGAGAGAGAGAGAGAGAGAGACTCTGAAGAATCTCCTTCTCTTTTTCTTCTTAGAGGGTGTCCACACGCATCATTTCTTCTTCCATTGCTCGCGAACCCATACTTCATTTCCGCGAGATTATCCTTCAATCGTAAGCCCATTTCGCTTTCTAATTGGCCTTGCTAATTGAGTATAAGGTGCAGAAGCTTTGTGCGAAGCGTGTCTGAAAGACAAGAAGATCGGGGATGACAACCAAGCGGAAATTATTGCGTCGAGATGAGAATCCCAACAAGCAACAAAGCCTTGGGCAAGGACATCACTGCCTATCAAACTGCGGTACAAGTCGTAGGTAACATATTTCCAAATTGATGAATGCTTGCTTTGATTCTTGCATGAGAAAGCATTAGGTCCGTATTATGCCGCATGAGAATAAGACATTGAAAATGATAAATTGCCTCGCAAGTATTCGAAGGATTAAATTTCCCAAATGCGTGTATCAAGAGAAGGTAATTGTATTTAGATGCTATGCGATGAATTCATAAACAATATATAAGACTTCAAGCATTGTCAACTTTCCGTCCTCGCAATAGTAGTTGCGTTTTTGTCACTTTGAAGATATATGTTGCAACTTGCATGCCTGAAGGATTGCATGGCAAGCAACTTAGTAAAGAAGAGAATCATTTTCGAAGCTCTAGACCTTTGCCCAGACCTTTGCCTAAGCTCTCGCTAAAATAGCTCATGTTTGATAGATTGGGAATCTTGATGTTGTGCTTAGCTAGTATAAACAATGATCACAAGGATTAAAGACTAGGATGCCTTGGGATTTGTTCGATAACCGTTATGCTTATCAATCCAAATTCTTGGATTGAGCAAGATACAAACAACTTCGGGCCTCAAAGACAAATAGAGAGCTCAAGGGGTTAGAAAAATAGAAGGCGCAGGAAAGACTGATGCTTTTGTACTTGCTGAGAAGAGGATTAGGTTATGGAATAATATAAGTGACCTGTAGAACTTACGTCATGTATAATGTTTAAATCCCTAATATATGCCTTAGCCCAAGGAAGGAGTATAAAGTAAAATTTACATAGAATTGCTCTTCGATCCCAAGGGGGAGAGCGGATGTGTGACGAAAATATTATCGTGTCTACTATTGTATTGTTTGAAAAAGGATACCATTGTTTTGATGATTAATCAAACAACGTCCTAAATGCTTTTATATTAAACTGATTGTTAGGATGAATGACTATTCTAAGTGCTTGTATTTAATGGTAAATGCATAGTAGGGGTTAGTGATGACAAGTTGCCATGGGAAAATAAAGGAATGTGTTCTTGGAAGATGATATTAGGTTGATTACTTGGATTGTGGTTGATTCTTAATTGGATTAATTAAGGAAGGATATTTTGTGTGGGTGGATCATCTCCAAGGTCACGCCGCGTTTCAATCTGAGAGGGCAGTGCTCGATTCACTGGCCGAAGGTTGAGTGGTGAAAAGGCCAACCACGGAAGTTGTGTCTTACTCTTAGGTCGCTTGGGGTTAGTGGAGCTTTGGACACCCCTTGTCTACTTTATAAAGGAGTTGAAGATTGCAGTGAGCCCAACATCTGTGGCGTTGGAAGATCCTATTCTAGATAATGGATAGAAATTACAGTACCATGTGATTTGGACTGGGTACTTCTGTTGGACAGAAGGGATATATAATTTCTCATGTATGGGCAGGAGAGAAAGATTAACGTGAAGATCAATTAAGGAATTTGTTTGAACTTGTTGTGAAAGGATTGCTTGCTTTGTATTCGTGTTTGTGTCATAAAATTACGAGAACGAATCTTGTTTTCTAAAATGTATAATTAATGAAGCTGATTTTAAATATGAGATAAATGTGATAGGACCTAATTAGATAACTAAAGAACTTCTATTGAGAGAAGTGGGTGGAAGGAATCCTCGATGGGTCTGTCCTACGGAAGGGTGGTCCCAGGGAACTTGGGGGTTTCATAAGTTCTACAATCGTATGATCTTTAGGTATTGTTAGGTTAGAATCCGATTCATGCCGTTTTAGGGGACCGGAACAAAACTATGCCCTACGGGCAGAGGTTGAGCGGCGCATCTCTCTCGTTTTCCATTGTCTTTGAACGAAGTGGCAGCATAGGTTAGAATCCGATTCATGTCGTTTTAGGGGAATGGAATGGAACTATGCTCTACAGGCAGAGAGGTTGAGCGGCGCATGCCTCTCGTTTTCCATTCTCTTTGAACCAAGTGGCAACATAGGTTTGCTTCGGCTTGGGTATCTGTACGTAAAGTAAGATTTCCAGGTCTGGATGCTAGAATGCCTACAAGAGACTTTGACTAACAAGAATCCAAATTTCAGGTCGATGCTGTGCACACAAAGACAGTGTGCACATGTTTTAGAGATAGGAGAGAGGAGATGGGTATGGATGCATAAGTCCATCCATGGTTTTGCTGCATTGTTATATTCAGCCTACAAGTCGTCGACGGTCATGGATGATAGAGAGTTCTATTCAAACCAGCTTGCTTATTTGACTCGTATGGTCCTTGTGGATGACCACAATGCAGTGTTGAAGGAGCTAGGATGCTATGCATATCAGAGAGGGCATGTGGCTTTTGCTTCTCCTACTTGTTGGAGGAGTGAGTCACTTGTGAAGCCTTTATTTTGGTGGCAAAACTTTGGATACGCACTGGAGACCCTTCAGCCCTTAGCCATGAGGATCCTTTCTAGGATTGCTCTTCGGGTGGATGTGAGAGAAATTGGAGTGTCTATTCTCTCATTCACACAAAGATTCGCAATCGGATTAGCATACGATAGTAAGAGCGGCTAGTCTTTTACCGCACTAACTTATGCATGACGAGGGCTATGATGGGCATGGGTAGTTTGAAGCAAGTAAAGTTAAAACACTTAACCATAAAATTTAAAATTTGTTGTTTTAAACTTTGAATTTTGAGGTTTATACTTGACAATTTAGACTTTAGCATTTACAATCTTACGTGCATCATTGCATTGTGTAGGTGAATGTTGATACATTCAAGTTGACGGTCAACACTCTTTTGAGTGTGCATTAGGAGATGGACGAGGAGGAGATGGTTTTTGAAGCTCTCTATAGAGAGCTTATAGCAACAGATACTTGTGACACTCGCAGTCAACGTGCTTGTGAGCAAGGAGTTCAAGTAGGTGGTAGTAGGGGCATGGTCATTCGACGCCCTCCAACATTAAGGAGGGGTGGTTTGAGTGGCTTGCAGACATATATAAAGCGGGGCTCTAGTAGTTCACATCGTGTGCCTCATGATGACATCTCCCCTTGTCTGCATAGCTGCCACCTAGGGAGCCATTATTTGATGATGGTGGTAACCTCATTAGTGAGGATGAGTTTGAGCGTGTCTCATCATCCGATGTCGAGGAGTCATCTTCATACTCTCTTGATGGGCACTCTGATGGTTATGATGATAATGATGATGATGATAATGATAATAGTGGGGCCTCATCATAGATTCATAGGTCTCTCTATTTTTTGTATCAAATATCTACTATCATTGTATCCACATGCATGATGCCACTATGATACATTAGATTGTAGTTGTATCGAATGTTTTGCGCAGCCCATGCGACCGCAATGGTCACTCTCATGTATTCATCTTATTTTGTAATGAAATGGCTATTTTCACTTTAAATATGTATTCTATCATTTAATGATTTATGATTTTTGTCATTTAAAAAATCATCTTAAAATTTTTTGTACTAATATCGGACCGTACCTTTTAAAATCATAAGGTACTATTTAGTACTATTTTTTATCGTACCATACCATATCATACCTTTCGTACCTAACAACTATGTTGTTAACTTTAGTTAAGTGCTTCACTTAGCCTTGAAATGTGTGGATATCTTACTTTTTCAAAAAGAAGAGTTTACTTTTAGGAAATTAAAAGAAAAATAGTGTTCTTACTCTCTCGTGTAGAAAAAAAGGCAATGCTTTTGCTCGTGATAGTACGCCTTTGTTTGGAGAATGCTTGTGGGTGGAATGCCTCTTGTCGCTGCTCTTTCAAGACAAACATTTCCAATGGCTTACTACAATTGATGAGACCTATTGACATTGGTTGCTCATTTGCCTAGTGGCAAGACACATATGGTCTCTACTGGTCGAGTTTTGGAGTTATGTTATTGGAGCATCCATGCATCCACTAGTTTATGTGTGTGACAAACCCAAAGTGACTCTATGCTTCACATGCTATTGTCGTTTTCCACCTTTTTGCGCTTTTGGGATTGTTATCATGATTGAATTATGTGAATTGCATTCGTTTTTACTTCCCATTCCGGAGTGCACAATCATATTGGTTGCTTGATGGATCTCCTATGTTGGTAATTTAGCACCATATAATCTGCCGGTGTCATTTTTAGGGATGAATTTGCTTCTTGGCATTCTGCGATCTCTTTAGTCTCTTTGTTGTTCACTTAGTTCTCTTGTGAATCCAAAATAATTATTACAATTATCCATTATGAGAGAGAGAGAGAGAGAGAGAGAGAGAGAGAGAGAGAGAGAGCACTCTTTACTTAACACCATTGTGCAGGAAGAGGAGGAGCGTTGTCGCAAGGAAGCCGTAGTTGAATCTAAGAAAGGCAAGAACACAAAAAGTAAAGCAAAATACAAAAGTAAAGCTAAGAATGAAGAGGTGAGATCTAAGAAGAAGAAAATAAAGGATGAAGATAACAACGAAAGGCATAAGTCAAGGCGACCTGACCTCAAAGCTATTCACCAGGTCCCTCTTACACTATGACTATACGAAAGTACAAGTTACTTTAGAAATGATGAGCTAGATAGAAAAGGAAAAAATTTCTTTGTTTGCACTAGTTTATTTTAGAGTAAATCATTACAGCATAATTTTTACTTCAAAGTATATCATCGAAGCATACCTTATACTTCAAAATAGATCATTGAAGCATACATTCTACTATAGCTGCCCATGGCTTTCGACCAGCATTGACCACCAACGCTAATATATATATATATATATATATATATATATATATATATATATATATTTGAACTTCAACTTTTAGAAATGTGTTGTTTACATCAATCTAGTTTTGGCACCAATTAGCATGGATACAAGAGCAATGATAAGATGAATGGTGGTCATTCGTGCTATAGGCAGACAAGTCTCCATTTAGTTAATATTGGCATATGCTGGGCATATCCCTTGTGACCATTGTTGTTGCATTTCTCCATGATATCATTTAAGTGGAATCTCAACTTGAAAATCCACTTCATTGGCGTCACTTGACTTTTTGGGGTCATTTAGTCAAGTCTATGCTATCGCACGTTTCACTTACGACCCTCTAACATCCCGTGATTGCTAAAATACTGTTGCACCAAGAAAAGCGTGTGTGATTCCATTCCATGTTGTATCGCACTCGCGAATTACTAGATCTCGTACATGCTAAAAGGCTGCTGCGTCAAGATAAGCATGGTTTATATTGAAAGGATTTTGTAAGTCACTAATCTTTTAAGTGCTCAACTCAAAGACGATACAGAACCCAAACGTGGAGACGATACTCCTACCCAACCTATTATGGCAATAATATGGATGGCCACAACGCTAAAGGTTGCCAACAAATCCATGCCGCAGTCCCGCCCCACACGTAATTTTGCACTCGTCTTCCATAATTCTCCTTGCTTCGGGTCCTCAGAGTACGCCTTGGTGCCTTTTTTAAGACACTCACAATCTGCCGCCGTCAATCCTCCAATAGCGATGATCAGCCATCAACTCTCTTTCTCGCACTCCTTAGTCTACATTCATCTGTTGGCTCATGCCCTTGCTGTTGTCGCTTGTGGAGTAGCAAAGTCTTACCAAGTGAGCCGGAGTGTTACTGATCAAGGTGAGTCGTTACTTGCTTGTCTAGTTGAAGCTAATTTGTGTTTGGTTCGTGGTAGTTTGTGGCTAGTGTTCTACGTTGAAGATCTTATCTTGTACAAGGTAGCAAGGTAGCTTTGAGGATTTGAAGGAAGAGTGTTGGATTGTGCTTGGAAGTTGGGCTGGCGGCTTGATTATCTTGTACAAATACACAAATAAACAAGCATAGAGATTTGAGGATCTTTTTCACCCCTTGGATTTTCTCATCTTTCTTGAGTTATGCTTAGAACCTAGTGTCTTATACAAGTAGATGCTGTTGTCTTGATGGTGCTCCTTAGACCCTCTTGGCTTGTGCTTAGCAAAATACACCAAAAGGCATGTGTGAATCTTATGTTGAGACCCAGCAAACTTGTTTTCATGCTAATGAAGAAAGGTTAGAGAAGTGAGTACACTAACGTGAAATGTAAGATACAAGGGTGACCTAGATGTGGTTGAATGCCATTCAGGGTCACAATGGAAACCCTAAATAGGAAAATTCTCAACCTGGTGTTATGTTCAAGCTTGTGTTAAGACTTAATCAAGACTATGGTTTGGGTTAGATCTAGATGAGGTTGGCAATACTTTGAGGGTTGGGTTTTAGGCTTGATTTATTGAGACCCTTATTGTTGTATGTCTTGTTTGGAGCAAAGGGGGCTACAACAACACGTTCGGATCAACAGTAGATCCAATTTTTGTGGACTTCTACAGCTAATTTCTCCTCCATTAGAGGATGGCAATACTTTGAGGGTTGAGTTTTAGGGATACCTTGATTGTAGGTCTTGATTGTTGTAGGTCTTATAGGTCTTGTTGTAGGTCTTGTTTTGAGACCTTGATTGCTGTAGGTCTTGTTTTGAGCAAAGAGGGCTACAACGATATGTCTTTGGATCAAATTTAGAGCCAATTTTTGTGGATCTCTAGAGTTAATTGCTCTAAGTTCTTGGGTTTAGGAAATGGAGGCTAGACAATCATATTTAAGATTTGGAGAGCCATAGGTTATAGGTGTTTGTTTTGGTCAAGTTTCGGGCCTTGGCAAATGTGGTGGGCTCATAGGGAGACTCCATAGGGGAATCTCAGTGGATTTCCAACATTGTCTTGTTGATTGTATGTGGCTACCTATCATACAATTATTGATGGGCCTTATCTCTTTTGTCCAAGCTTTTGATTCTTGCTATATTCTTTATCTAGGGTTGAGAGGTTGATTCGGGTAGTAAGCAAAGAAACAATAGGGTTTGTAGTGGAGACAACTAAGCGTATGACAAACATGAATAGGAAGGAACTCAGAAACATTGAAAATGGAAGATTGATGAATTGAATTGTGCAATAGTCTTAGGCTTCCATGTCTCAAGGATTGGGGTGAGGGGGGAGAGGTGAGCCAAGGAGTCGGTGATGATAGAGTAGTGGAGATGATTGCATTGTCTTGCTTGATGTTGTGAGAGCATGCAACGAAAAGGACAGTGAACATAGAGAGAAGAAGGAGATGGTGGATGTGAAGAGACACTAACTCGGTGGTAATAGTTGGTGTTGGAGTTAGCGGTAGGGTTTGAAGTAGATCTTGCCTTTGCTCTTGGATGAAGGTAAGGGTATTTCTTATAGCACTTCTGGTGGTGCGAGGTCTTCCCATAGTGAGGATATCCCAATCTTCACATAGCGAGGATATCCCAATCTTCCCATAGTGAGGATACTTGGGATATCCTTTGTACTTCTCCTTGAAATTTGAAGTTGACTCCAATTTCTTCTTTTTTTTTCTTTTGCTTGGGTGATCTTTTACTTGTCGATGATGCCGTTATGGGCATGATTATGCACATTGGCTTTGCTAGAATCTCTCTCCATGTGATGCACATCTTGCTCAAGCACCAATGGGGTTGGCTTCCCCCAAGTGATATTGTCCTGGTATGAGAGATGAGAAGATTGGAATAGAACACATCATATGTCGTTGATGTAGATGTGAAGTGTCACAGCTAGGTTCATATGCTGGTGATGAAGATGTGAGAGAATTCATAACTAGGTCCTTTGAAGGAACCTTTTTACCAACGTATACAAGCTTATCTTAGATCTCCTCCATCTTGTTAATGTGGTCCTTCATCTCATAGGGGAATTTGTGACAAAGCTATTGTAGCTTGATCTGAAGAGATTGGGGATGCCCGAATGTTTGAGTTTGGTAGAGAGATGAATAGGTCAGGGTATAGGGAGTGTGACAAAATCTGAAAGGTCAAAAGTGTCTAGGATGCACTTGACTTTGCATGACCATAGAGGGTAGTTCGCCCCATCCAACTTCTCGGATGTGGGTAGAGAAGGTACGATAGGCACTTGCACAAGGGGTGCCATCATTGCCAATCAGTGATTGGTAGCCTTGGAAGATAGAGAAGTGAGAGAATGATAAGATGGTGGTTGGTCAGAGCCTGTTCAATGATCCTCATGGTAACAGCTTTGGGAATGCTGATCTTCATAGTCTTGGTTGCAGCTCTGACGGTCCTCACAATCTTGATTCACACGATTCCATTTGTCATACTTGTTGGCCATAGATGTACTTCAAGGATGCTTGCAAGAAAACACGAGAACAGATGTTGCATTGGGTGTTCTCCCAATTGAATGCAGCCTTAATGAGGTTGAAATGGAGGAGAAAGATATGCAAACACATGATCTTGCTGAAATGCAGAGTTCAGCACCGCTCTGTTGACTCGGTCTTCATACTTCTTGGATGATGCCTAGCTGGTTGGAATGGTGGATAGGTTACCCCTCTTTGAAGCCTCCAACTCCCAACTCGATGAATGATATCATGTGAGGGTGTGCAACAAAAAGAAAAGTGAATGCGAAGAGATGTAGATTGAATCAACGCAGGAGAGGAGGAACAAACTGAGTACAATGGTTGAAAGGTACATGGTTGCAACGGTCGGCCCCAACAAGCAACATTGAGTGCGAGTGTGGGTGTGAGACGGTAGTGAAGGGATGAGAGAGAATGACAAGGGCTCGTTGAATGATCACAATGGATGAATGAATCAAGGGGCAGGCTGCCTATAAATAGGGAAAACCACAATTGGTAATCAAGTCTAGTAGTAGGGAAATATTGTTCCAGCCCCTTGGGAATGTGCGAATGTGTGCCACACCCCAAAAAAGCCAAAAGAACGAGGGAACATTGTAGGGAAACACCTACGAAGGGGAAACAGTTGGGGAATGTTCTTTTTCTCTTTGGCTTGTTTTAACTGTTTATAGGCTATACAGCTCTCTCTCTCTCTTGATACTCTCACATAGTACCTCTCTCTAAAACAGCTCTCAGCCTTTGCTCAACTAATTACAGCTCTCTTTCTCTCTCTCTCTCTCTCTCTCTCTCTCTCTCTCTATTTCTCTCTAAAGGAGCTTTGTTTTTGCAGCTCTCTCTCTCTCTCTCTCTCACACACAAGTTGAGAGCTTCAGATTTTATTGTTATCAGCCTTTTCTTTTACTACTTACAGGTCACTTGCTCTCTCTCTCTCTCTCTCTCTCTCCCCCGACAGGTTGCCACTGCCTCGAGCCAAAAAGAAAAAACAGCTCTTTGTTTTATAGCATTGCCTCTCTCTCAAAACAGGCTAAGGGCCTCGATTTTTAATATTTACAATTCTCTTTGTCTTTGTGAGTCCTATGGAGGGTTGACTAATGCTTTTGATTTGTGAATTTGTAGAAGTCATGGTTTCCTTGGGATCAAAGTGTTTGGGCAAAAAGCTATCTTAGCCTAGCTGGTGGGATGAGGTTGAAAAATGGATGATTATGCATCAAAGGGAGATGCAAAGAATTGGAAATGCAAAAGGTGTGAGCAATTGAAAATAGGAGGATTCAATCATGTGAAGCAACACTTATGCCATGTTGACATTAGAGCGCAAATAATATTTTTCCCAAACACCACATTGAAAATACGAAGAGAGCTCTTTGCAAAGTACCTAAGTGAAGAAGAGAAAACATGTGCAAATTTAAGGCTAGAAATTAATGCCTCCTTTTTTAGTGGAGAAAATGGGGGACTTGGAACTTTTGCATTCTCACAGTCTCATCATGGATAATGCAACAAGCAACAAACCTTCGGTATAGCTTGGGATCCTCATAGAAAAGAGAGGGTGGATGTAATTGTGGCAAGGTTTTTCTACCATGATCATGTTGCATTCATTGTTACAAGGTCTCCCCACTTCCTTGAGATGGTCCAAGAGATTGCAAAGTATGGTTCGACTTATAAGCCTCGATCATATTAGACATTGCATGCCACTTTGTTGCAAAACAAAAAGGATGCAATTGAATGTGCTTTGCAAGTGTGCAAAAAGTTGGGTGAAGAATGATGTCTCTTTGATAGCAGATGGGTGGAGTGATACTTGAAAACGGTCCATCCATGGGATGGTTGCTTATTTTTGAGGAAATATGCAATCCATTTCCCCACATGATGCCTTAAGTATAGGAAAAAGTGGAGGTTAGCTTGTGGAGGAATAGATTGAAGGAGTTGAAAAAGTTGGGGCTGAAAATGTAATCCAGTTTATTGCTGATGGTGAGGCAATAAATAGGGCAGCATGTATGAGACTATTAGAGATTAGTCATCCCTTGGACTAGCATTTCTTAGATTACAAATGTTGCAGTCAATTCTCTCAGAGGACATTATTCATCAATTATGTCAATTTGTGGATATTTTCAGCAATCGTAGTGTACAGGCACCTTTTTGGGCCATGTGGTAGGCAAGCTAGTTGGCATAGATTGTTCTATGCATTTATGATGCTGTTGGCTCTTTGCTGATCAAGTTGGCTAGTTTTTTACTGGCTGATTGCATTATTTTATTGTATTTATTTTCTCCTATTTGCAATGGAAGCATAGACAAGCGCTGAAATAAACTGTTGAATATAAGACAAAAGAACAAAAGAACACTGCAAAGGAAGAGAACTCAGAGATGTGCTCAAGAAATGGAATCCATATACCAAACACAAGAATGATGCGTGCAACAGTGAGTCACTGGTTGTGTGGGCATTGCATCGGCTCCTCTCTCCAATAGGAAGACAATCTAAAGAATGATATGATTGAATGAGAGGAGGAGCCACTGAATAAATAGGTCCTAAATATGCCATATATGGTAGCCGGTCGGCCAGTAATAAATGCTTAAATAATCACTCATATAATCACTATAGAATGCCTAGATTACCTAGTAATATCAAGTATAGCCTAGACCCACACATAAGCTGACTAGATTGCTAACACCCTTTCTCAAATCATGGGTGATCTAATAAAATACAATCATAATCGTATACAACAAAGAACCACTAGAGTAGAACTATGGATACCCAAGTAGTGGGTGATCAAGCCACTATGGTGCCTTGGAGAGAACCTGAGGTCAATGTCGATTGTACCAGCTCTTTAAAATAGAGAAGAGGTATAATTGATCTTTGTGTTTGTCAATAATGTCCCGCAGTAGTATACAAGACTATCTTGTCAAAAACACATTTACAAATATGTGACTATGGATTTTTCACCTTTGGCCAAGATTGCCAAAGTGTAGCCATATCTGTAGGCATAGCTGTAGCCATATCTGTAGCCATATCTGTATGCCTATGCCTACAGATATGGCTACACCTATGCCTACAGATATGCCTACAGATATGGCTGATGATTTGGATGCTTTGGAACACAAATGCTGATTTTGATGATGATATGGCTTTCTTAAATACTATGTATGATAGTATTATTGATATCTTGTTGCTAGTGGTAGACATGTATTGTCCAATGGTTACTTTATGATAGTTTCAAATTTCAAGCTGCCATTTTTTGTACAATGTTGTCGATACTTGATGCTTCTTGACTCTTTATGTAGTATGATCTTAGTTTATCATCTATGAAAAATTCTATCATGTTTTGCAACTTGTATATGTGTTTTTCAAATAGCTTATATGAAATATATAAATGAATAGTTTGAAATATATAAATTCTGTATACAATACAAGTTTCGCTTATGTTCTCGTTCCAATTCTTGTTCTTGTTTCCATTCCGGTCCTTGTTCAATTGCTACTATGAATCAAATGGCTAGGCCAAAATGAAGGCTATTAGCACAGTCTATAGTGTCCAAAAAAGAACATCTAAAGCGCAGAAGACACATAAATTGTAAACAATGACAATGTTAGGAGTTCTTGTCTGACTCAAATTGAGGCTCACAAGTGGGAGATGATTGTACAAAATACACGTTTGCTAATAGATGAATGGCAGTAGCACTTGTGGAAGGAGTGTGCATTATGAAGGGAGCAAAAAGCAACCCTTTAGAAAGGGGTTTTTGAAGATGACATCAGATGGGGAAGGATATCAAAAAAGGGAGTGTAACATAGTGGTTTATAACGTCTAGAATTGATCTGCAAGAATATTGTAATATCATAATACATAGAAACAATGACAGTTAGCTAGGACCATGGATATCCAAATAGTGTTGGGTGACCCTACCATTTCCATACAACGTTAGTGATTTGGTAGAAAATTGCAACATCATAATACAATGAAATAATGGCAATCAACTAGGACTATGGATACTCAAGTAGTGGGTGATCAAGTAATCACTAAGGTGCCTCAAAGATACATTAATGTTGAAGCTACTTACACTCAATTTCTTATCACGAAAAGTGGAAATAGTTGAATCTCAATGCTTGTCACAAATGCCCTACAAAAGCACATCATGACTATGGCTTTCCATCCTTCAAACATGTTGTTGAGATCCCCCCACCATGTGAGAACAAGACAAGGAGCATAGTAAGGGTTGTTGAAACTTCCATCATAGACTTGAAAAGTTTTACCAACTCTAGAATTTCAATTGCTAGACCAATTAATGCATTTAGAAATTCTACCTTCCTCAAGGTCCATTGCATCAAGAAATTGGTGAGGTGGATAAACCCCACTTGCACTCTCTTCATAGTTCCTATCTAGCTTTGGAATTCATGAGGGACGACAACATCATTAGGGCTAGAAAACTAAATCTTGGGTCATTGTGGCCCTAGTCGCATGATCGGAATTAGAGTTGGGAGTCCAAGGATTATAAAGAATCGGAGTTGACCTTGCCCTTCTTTTTCTTCTTCTCATTCTTTGGGAGAGTCGTGAGCTTCTTGCAATCCTCTTGGATTTGTCTTTGCTTGCCATAGAAGTATTTCACTTCCTAAACCAAATCCCCCCCAAAATAATCGCATAAGCTTAAACAATCCTCCCTTGTAATTGTGCAAACTTAGAACAATACTTCAAGGTGAGTAGTCAATGCCTTTAAGCTTGTTATCAACGGAAGAATATGGAGGTGCTACGAGAGTGGTTGAAGATAGCAGTTTGAGAGAGAGACTTAGGGCAATTTGTGGTAAAGATAGCCTAATCAAGAGTTCAAGAGTATTTAGCCTAATCAAGAGTAGAAGAGTACAATAGTTCACAGACGAGCAAGCAAGCTAGATAAGATAGTGGAGCAAGAGTGAAGTCTTGGCTCATTAGTAGGGGCTGTTTTTATATTTGCATATTGGTGGAGCAAGCCTTAAAGCAAGGTGGAAAATTGAGGGCTTTAGAAGCCATTGGATGATGTCAACAAAGATAAGATGAAATGGAAGTGGACATCAACAAGTGATAATGATGGCAGCCCAAACAAAGTACTCCCAACTCTCCATGACTACTTGGCAATGCAAACCACAAGGTTTCACAGCTTTATGAAAAGAAGTAGATTGATCAGCAAACATGTAGATTGCCCAACTATAGAACAGGTTACCAATGAGAGAGAAGGGAGCTAGAACAAAAGTTAGAAGGTCCAACAATGAAAAAGACAGGCTTTAAGACTTGAAAAGAGTCAGTAGTAGCAACAAACAAAACCACAAAGAAAAAACATGTGAACGTACGAGTTTAAAACATATGCTCAATGTAATTCATAAGATGAAGCATGAAGTGTGCAATACATTACCACCAAGATACCAACATGATAGTGACCAATAGCATTGCCTCGGACTCCGTTTGATAAGGATGCAGGATGTGTTAGTGTGTCCCTTCTAGTATTGTCAGTTTGTCGTCTCTTGGTTGTGAGCTTCTACTAAGAGTCTTGCAAAGACATGGGAGCTTTACCGTTTTAGCATGTATTTCACTTGTTTTAGGCCCGATTCTTATGCTTGTCAGTCGGATTTCATCTCTTGTTAGTCTCCCATTATTCGGATTGCTATGACATTATTTATGCCTTTTTTTTTCTTGCAGTCGAAGTGCATTTACTACAGTCCTATCCTTATTCCCAATTGGTTAGCCATATTTTGGCCCCTATTTTCAGGTCGGCCAAATTTAGGGGTTTCTAGCTATTTATAGCTGGGCCCTTCCACACTTTGATAATCATCTTTTGCAAGTTGCTACTTCGATTGCATGCATACTCCACCGTCTTTGATGTTGTTGTTGTTGTCAATACAACTAGATCTGGTGCCCTCATTGACCCCTCAGCTTGCGTAGAGGGATTGATCAGTCCTTTTGCTTGTATACAACATCTATTTCAATCAGTGCAGATTTCTTTTTTCCTTGATCTTCGCGTTGTCTTCTTTTTTTGTGTTCGTGTTCCTTCTTTTGTTGCGCACTCTCACATGGTATCATTGCCTAGTGAAAGATCATAGAGGAGCTTTTCATCGAGAAGACCACCTCAAACTATTAGGCGATCTTCTTGAGATTTAAGTTTGCTGCAAATGCAACCTTCTTGGCTCTAGGCAACTGCACTTCATTGCTTCTGGCATCCTCCGTCACCTAAGTGACAACCCTTTTGGCTAGGCAATCGCATTTGGTTGCTAAACGCAGATTTCTCTCAAAACTCAAACACAAAGATATACATAGAGAGAAGAAAATCTGAAGGGAATGAATGCTGTAAATGAAGGTAAGAGTGTATAGAATGTCCAAGGACAAAGCAATGCAGTGTTAAAGAGTAACGTCCATTGGAGATGGATCTCAAGTGTAGTAACCACCTGTCGGAGATGACAGTGCTGAGGCGACAACAAGAGAGATGTTTGTTGATGTAGATGGCCTGTTGGACAACAAAAACATAGGTATTGCAGCAGTCTCCTGGTGGGAGAGATGGTAGCAACTTGCTGTCTTCTAGCACGAGATGCTGAAAACACAGGTTGATTAGGTGCTCTTATAACGTAGCAGATGAAGATCTCCAAACAACAGGGTTGGATAGTGATGGGCTATAGTTGATGATGATTCGACAATAGCAGATGGTAGGTGGCTGATGGTTGAAATTTGCACGGTAGGGTGAGAAACTTGCACCAAAGGATAAGATGAATGGTGGGCAGCTTGTCTATTTATAGATATTGAAGGGTGTTTCAAAAAATTAGGGTTTTGGAGGAGCATTGAAGCTCTCTTGAACCGCGCATCAAATTTGTATTTTTCATTAATTAATCGTGTTTTGGTACTGTTAAAAAATGCTAATTAATTGTAAAGCATGTTTTAGCTCAACATTTTCTCTTTATGTTTCTCATAAAGCGTGGTCTATTGGTTTGAAGATGTCTTATATGGCACCTGTTGTAGAGGTGCTTGTGCTTTCTTCTTTGCCCAAAGAAGACAAGTTGCATGGTTGCATCTATTCTCTATGGTCGTGTAAGATGGAGTGCATTCTCGATACCTTTGTCCTTTGGGAGTCTATTTCTCTCCTTGTTTTTCAACTTGTGAAGACCTTGCACATGTATCATTGATGGATTGTCTTGCCCATTAGGATCGGCTCAACTCTCAAGCTTGATCCGTCCTTTGTACAAGTTTATAGGAATCTGCCTTGGTTCATCTTTGCAGATTGAAGACCGTGATAGAGGTGTAGGAGCAACTTATGTCTCTTTACGATCAGAAGATGATTGTCCATAAGTTTTCCTTGAAGAAGAAGCTTTGAATGCTCGGTGTTAATGTTTGTCCTTCCATGAAAAATCACATCAACAAGTTGAAGGATATGCAAGATGAGTTTGTATCCCTTGGGAGGATGATATTTTTGGAGGATATGGTCATGATTCTATTGAATAAACTATCATCTCATAAGTACGATGTCTTTTATATCTGCCTTTTGACTTTGAGGATCCAAGATACTTTTCTTTGGGAGGAGCTTTCATCGCTTGCCTTTTGACTATGAAGACCCAAGATACTTTTCTTTGGGAGGAGCTTTCATCACTTGTCTTGGAGCATGATGAGTATCTTAGAGAGGTGGAAACTAGTGGATTCGACTCTACAAAGGCTTTTAGTGCAGCTTTTGGGAGATAGAAAGAAGGAGAAGCCACTTGCCAAGAAATAAGAGAATAAGAAGGATGATTTCAAGGATGAGAAGGAGCAAGCCAAGTGTCCGCACTGTGAAAATGACACTCATCTTGGGGAGAAGTGATAGCAGAAGTATTTCATTTGAAGTCTAAGGAGGGATCTTAGTATCTCAAAACGTCGTTTCAACAACGCTGAAATAGACCGGCCGTTTCGGATTGTGATAGAAACGGGAGATCGCCGTTTCATGGCTTGGGGCCCGTTTCAGAGCTGATTATCAAACGTCGGATCACGATTCTAGTTGTTTTTCTACCTGACTCGTGCGCGCGGCACACCTCAACAGCTCTCATCTCCTCCTCCTCGGATCTCCAGCTCTTGCTTGCTTTTCCTTTTGCGCTTTTTTTTTCTCTTTTTCTTTCTTTTTCTCTTCATTTTTCTCTTTCTCTAAGCTCTTCTTTTTTTGCTCTTGCTTCTTTTTTTTTTTTAATTTCTTCTTTTTTTTTTAAAAAAAATTGTTTTTCCTTTTTTTTTTCTTCTCCTTCTCCTCCTCCTCCTCCTCTTGTTGTTTCTCTTGCTTCTTCTTCTCCTTCTTTATTTCATTATATAGGTCCTAAAGGCGAATCATATTATAGCGCGGGACCTATATTGGAGATACGTCACTCCAATCAAGGGACACGAAGGCTCTAGCAGATCAACGAAGTGGCAGTGTAACTATTGTGGATTGGAGAAATCAGAGAGTATAATACGTATGAAAGATCACTTGCATGTGTTCCTAACAAAGACATCGAGCCTTGTGCAAATGTGTCGGCAGAAATAACAGTAAGTCTCCATCTTTAGCGCCGAAAGCTATGGATATTAAGCTAGAAGAGGATGAATCAACACCACATCGGGCTAATGAAGCACAAGTGGGGCAAAGAGAGGCTAGTGGGTCTAGTGGTACTAGCCAAAATAGAGATACCAGTGGCCCATAAAAAGAAAGTGCATCCATATCCGTATTAGATGCAAGTGTAAAAAAGACCCCATTGCTATGTTCTAGTGGTGGAAGGCAAAATGATTTTTTGCATGGTGCAAGTATCCATGCAAGACTTAAAATGCAAACAATTGTGGAGGTAACTAGAAAACTCACACGCTTATTTATTCGGTGTGATTCCTTTCAATGTGACCACTACATATCAATGGAACAAGACAATCAAGGCAATAAGCCGCATAGGGTGTGAGTGGGAAGGTCCATTCGCAGATGCAGTACACACACAGGAGCTTCAAAAGCAGAAAGCATCCATAGAGACTCAATTGGAGCCCTTGAAGGAAACATGGGTCAAATATGGATGCACAATATTATGCGATGGATAGTCAGATATACGTCGAAAGAATGTTTACAATGTTTTGATGTCTTCATGTAAAGGCACCATGTTCATTAAGGCTATCGATGTCTTTGCCTTAGGTCGTACCATCACAGGAGCTTTAATTTGAGAGCACATGCGACAGCTCATCATGGCCGTAGGAGTCCAAAATGTGGTGCAAGTGGTAACCGATAATGAGCGTATACTTGAGAAGAAGTTTCTTAGCATAGTGTGGACTCCTTGTGTATTTCATTGCCTTGACTTGCTTATCAAAGATGTTGAGGAAATATCTTGGGTGGATGATATTTTCAAGACGACAATAAGCATGGTAAGATTTGTGAAAAAAATGTCATCTGTCACAAGTATGTTTTAAGTCAATAGCACACTTGAGCTATCAAAGTGCTCCACCATTAGATTTGCTTATATATTTATTCTAGTGGAGAGGTTAATAAGAGTCCGTCCAAATTTGATACGGACCATGGCATGCATGGAATGATTGATATGGAGTGAGAGAGAGTCTCCAAAGGCTTTTTTTTTCTAGGCGCAATATTTTAAATGAGAGTTGGTGGCTTTAGACAAAAGCATTGATGTAAAATCTCACTTTTATTTACATTGCATTGTGTATCATTGATATGGAAGGGAATACTTTGGGGCTTTTATATGAGTATATGGATAAAATTAGCGAGGCCTTGCTTCGCAATAGCTTTTTGTCTCAAGACAAGTAAGTTTTTGTTTAACTTTTACACATGTAATTATTTGGTATTAACAACTCCTTGATGATTGATCATTATTTTAACTTCTAAGTTTTTGACTTATTTTTTTATAGAGTTGATGAGATTCGTGTAGTATGGAATGCACGATGGGATTGGTTTCATAAACCAATCCATACTGTCATATATATCTTGCATCTGCTTGGTGTAGTGAGGAGCAGTACACTAGCGAGAAGTTAGAGGAGGGCTTTATGGAGTACAGGAGATGCCTCATTGGGGATGCTATAGATATGATGAGAAGAGTAGAGGATGATTTGTTGGCATTTCGCAATCATTCTCTTTATTTTGGTCGATTCATAGCTAGGCTTTGAGAGGCACTGCTTCAGCTTGTCTCTTGGTGAGAGAAATACGGAATTGTGCTTCTACTTTGGTATGTGATTGGTGACTTTCATATTTTGAATCTTGATTATCTAATGTATTATGCAACCTAGGTAACAAATCCTATAATCTATTGGCTACTCAAATATTGATTTGTGGCATGTATATTAGCAATTGTCAATTACTTAATCTCAATCTCTTAAATTTGAATAGAAACGCATTGCCATTTGGATCCTCTCACAGGATTCTAGTTCAGGGCGTGCTAAGAAAAACTTGAGCATACACATCCTTTTCCACATCAAAAAGAAAAACAAGCTTACAACTGCCCAATTGGAGCGTTTAGTGTTTTGCCATCGCAATCTCCAGCTTCTTGAGAGGACCGCTTTGTCCTTGAGTCTTCATCGATAAATTGGTAAGGATTAGTATTATGTATAATTAACTTTTAAACCTTGAGTCCTTGCCATTTCTGATATTGCTAATTTGCTTGCTAGTTGGATTATAAATTGTGATGTATATGGACATTGAATATATTGAATATTCTCTCATATGATATATCTTTGTCTCGTTCATCTTTACAGATAAATGTTGACAAGATTGATATAGAGAACGTGCGTGAGATTTCTCGGATTCCACAAGAGTGTGATGTTTACTCCATGCTCTACGAGGAGCTATCGGCACCAGTGCATGAGACTGGTGCACAAAGGAGGGTTAGATTGAGGGCCACAGGTGGTCGTGCATCACATGCAGAGTCAGAGTCACAGTTTGAGTATGAGGTTGAGATTGCTTCACTAACTTCTTGATAAGGGTCCTCGGATTCACAGGCGAACGTTGACAAGATTGATATAGAGAAGCTGCGTGACATTTCGCAGATACCACAGGAGGAGTGTGATATCTACTTCATACTCTATGAGGAGCTATCGGCACCGATGTATGAGACTCGTGCACAAAGGAGGGTTAGAGTAAGGGCCACACGTGGTTCTGTATCACAAACAGAGTTACAACCAGAGTCTGAGGATGAGGCTGAGACTCCATCATCAATTTCTTGATCAGGGTTTTTGGAGTTGGATGAGGAGGTGGTACATAGATCCTCAGAGTCTGGATGAGTCATGAATCATGACTCATGATATACAGGAGTTAGTTTAGCAGTGCTGAGTCTAATCTAGAGTTGTCAGTAGTTCATTGAGTTGATACTTATAGCCTCAGTGGACTTTGGAGTTTTGACAGATTATTCATATGACATAGCTACTATCATTGTATCTTGATCCCACTTATTATGTATCTTGATTCTTGTTCCATTGTTCTTGATGCTAGTTTTCATTTCTCTTTAGATCATAGATTATTCATGAGTCATAAATTCTAATTCATTTTGTTGCTTTAAGTTTTAAAAATTGAGTCTTAATTATCTTAAGCTATCTTAAGTTTCAACCATTGAGTCCTCAATCTTGACTCCTTAGTCTTCACTCGTGAATCGTGAGTCGTGAAATGTGTAATGAATCATGATTTTAATCATATGACATAAAGAGTCAAAGTTTTGTGTGAAATTTGGGTACATGTTGTTGTAGGCATTGATATATTTACATATCCCATAATACTGTATTTTTTTTAGTATACAATTCGAAAGTCGTTTTCTCGTTTTCAAAATTTGGTTGAAACTCTGAAACTTTGGTTTTTCCCGTCTTCGAAACTCCCCCGTATTATGGGAGGGATTCAAGGATTCGAGGGCTATACCCGCTATCACTGAGTGCATCTTTGTACATTTGTTTGAGATGGAGGATACAACTCTTGCTACTTCTTTTGAGGAGAAGCCTTGGCTCGTGGATAGTGGGGCCTCTTTCCACATGACTTTCCGCCAGGATTGACTTTAGGATATGGGATCTAAAGGGGTATACATTATCATTGGTGACAACTCTTTAGTCCATGTTCATGGAGTGGAGACCATTTACTTGTTGCTTGATCAACATTCTTATTTGGGCAAAGTCCTCTATATATTAGATTTGGGCTTTAACCTTCTGTTTGTTTGCGGTCCTTCTATAGCTAGGGACTCGAGTTATCGTTACTTAGGATGCAACTACGGTGGAGGATGCATCTTAGAAGCCGCTCTTTAGACAGTTACACAGTAGGGTGGACTCTACATGCTCACAACCCTTGTGTTAATTTCACGTGAACTTGGAGTGCTTTGGTATGCTCATTATGGGCATTTGAATAAAATGAATTTGAATCTTGATGTTATTCGACAGGCTTCGATCCAAAAGATGGTTGAGAGACTTTCAGATTTCCCTCTGTTTACACACGATGCCCTAGTTGCTTGAAGGGCAAGTAGCATAGGTAACCTCATCTAGAAGTTGCTACTCTAAGGGCTTTTACACTAGTTGAGTTGGTTCACATTGATCTTTGCAGACCTATAAGCATGGTCTCCCTTGGGAAAGCCAAGTATCTTATATTGATTGTTGGATGACTTTAGTCGCTACGTGTGGCTCTATTTCTTGGAGTATAAGAGCGAGGTGTAGTCTCTTTTTGGAAGGTATTTTCAAAGAAACAAACCTTTTTTAAAGTTCATGGCATTCAAGCTAATCATGACAGCAAGTTTTCTTCTAACATTTTTTTTGCGTTTTGCAAGAATCATGGTATTCAGGTGTAATATTTCCATTCGAACACCATTTGAAAATGGTGTGGTGGAGTGTGCCAGTCGGACTATAGTTGAGATGGCCGGATCGACGTTGGAGCATAGGGGTCTTTTCCATTCTTTATGGGGTGAGGTTGTGGCTATTGCGGTTCATATCTGCAATAGGTCACCTACTTCAGCATTGCAGGATATGATTCCCTACTAGGGTTTCTTTGGGAAGAAGCCTTTTGTTTTCCACTTTCACATCTTTGGATGCGAGACATATGTCTATGTGGACAAGAATAAAAGGTAGAGCCAACGTGATTTCAAGTTAAAGAAGCTTATCTTTGTTGGTTATAGTACGACCATGAAGGGCTATTGGCTCTTTGATTTGACAACTTGAAAGATCGACGTGAGCAAGGATGTGATTTTTGATGGGGCTATGGCCTCCAAGAATCCTATTGATGGTTTTTTGTCTTTGTGTGATTCCCCCCCACCCAAAAAAACTCCCCCCCATAAATTCCTCCCCTACCTACTAGGTTACCCCTTGGTATCCATTCTTCATGTACGACTTCTCTTGCTCTTCCTACGCTTTCACCCACTCCCCTTCTACCCTTGATTGAGAACTCCTTCCTCGATTCCTCGGGTTCCCTCTAGGGGGGATTGAGTTGGTAGAGGGAAAGCTCTTTTCATTGTGTGAGAAGGATCCACCTTCCCTTAGTGAGGGGGAGTCCCTTCCACAAACACGTACTTTACAAGTATCGGAGGCTTCATAGCGGGCTGAGCCTATCAGCATTTCTTGGTGGTATCAGCGCCTTTTGTAGGATTCAGGGATTACTCAATTTCTTGAGAGGCCTTTTGGTACATGTAGGTCAACCAGGTTACAAGCTCGGTGGGATTGTTTACTCTGTGTGAACTATTTTTTATGTCTTAAATTCTATTGAGCGAAACTAGACTTCGGAGTTGGTTTCTCGTTCGAAGACGTGGGAGATGATTGGCATGAAGTGGGTCTTCTAGACCAAGTATCTTGTAGATGGGACTTTGGACAAGCGTAAGGCATGGCTTGTTGTCAAGGGATTTTCTTAGAGGGGAAGCTTTTGTTATTTTGAGACTTTTGCATCGATGGCTCGGATATCCACTATTCAAGCTATCATGGCTTTGGCCGTTGATTACCATTGGACCGTTGATCAATTGGATATGAAGTTGGCCTCGTGGTTTTTTTGTGCAAGGGTAGGATGACCATCTTTACAGGTTGGGGAAGGTTGTCTACGGCTTGAAGCAAGCTCCTAGGGCTTAAAATTAACAGATTGATCGATTTTTCTTGGACAATGGCTTCCATTGATCAGATCATGGCTCCAATCTTTATTACAAGATTGCAGAGGACAAGAGGACAAGTGTATCTTGGTCATGTTGTACGTTGATGACCTTATCATTACAAGGAGTGATACACACGAGGTTGATCGTACTTGTTAGATATTAGGCCATGAGTTTGATATAAGGGATCTTGAGATCCTACACTTCTTCCTTGGATTGGAGATCTACCAAATGGCTTAGAACATTTTGTCTCCTAGCATAAGTATATCTTCGAGCTTCTATCAGAGTTTGGTATGGCCAAGTGTTAGCCTATTTCTTGCGCCATGGACCTTGAGTCCAAGCTTTTAATAGTGGGAGACCCCCTTAGTGATGCCACTTGTTTTAGGTGCCTTGTTGGCCTTTTGATTTGGATGATCCACACTCGATCGTGGACATCTCTTTTGTGGTGGCTTTGTTGTCTTGTTTCATGAAGACTCCTAGTAGGCTGATTGGCAAGCCACCTTGTGCGTTCTCTATTCTCTTTATAGGGGACTTGATCCTACGAGATCATATATGGAGAGGGGGCCACTTTTTCAGGATGGAGTGACCCTGTTTCGGTAGGTGATGTGGACTCAAGGTAGTCCACTAGTTATTCCTTCTCTGTTGGATCAGGTTCTATCTCATGGAGCAGTAAGAAGCAACCTATTGTGGCTCTTTCCTCTACAGTGGCCGAGTACGGTGCTCTTTGTGTTACAGCTATGGAGGGAATTTGGCTCTGTCCTTTGCTCGTGGAAATTTGCTTTCCATAGACTGGACGTATGGAGTTGTGCATGGACAACCAAAGTGCCCTTTCTTTGGCAAAGAACCCCATGTTTTATGTTCACATGAAGCACATTGGGGTTCAATACCACTATGTTCGAGAGCAAATCGTGGACTTTGAGTTAGAAGTGGCCTGCTTTTCTATTGAGGACAATACAATGGATCTCTCAACAAGGCCTTTGCCCAAGGCTTCTATAGACATTCCCAAGAATTGAGAGGGGGTCTTAGCCTACCACTTTTAGTGTTGTTAGTTTGTTATCTCTTGGTTGTGAGCTCCTGTCAGAGTTTGACGGAGACATGGGAGCTCTAGTATTTTAGCATGCATTTCTCTTGTTTTAGGCTCGGTTCTTAGGCTTGTTAGTCAAATTTCATCTCCTGTTAGTCACACACTATTCCAACTGCCATGACCATATTTATGGGATGTTTTTCTATAGTCGGACTGCATTCATAGCAGTCCTATCATTATTTCTGGCTGGTCGGCCATATTTTAGCCCCTAATCTCAGGTTGGCCAGATTTAGGGGTTTCCAGCTATATTTATAGCTTCCCTCTCGCACACTTTGATCATCATTTTTTATAGGCTGCTGCTCCGGACTGCTGGCAGACTCCTCTGTCGCCGGTGTTGTTGCTGCCATCATCATTTCTAGCCAGATTTTGTGCCCTCATTGACACCTTGGGCTGCGTGTATGGACTGATCAGTCCTGTTTGTATGCAGCATTTATTTCAGTTAGTGCAGATTTATTTCTTTCATCTTCTTGGTGTCTTCTTTTTTTGTGTTGGAGTTCCTTCTTCCATTGTGCACTTTCATATGAGGATGTGATAAAGCAAGAATGAGAGTGGAGAAATACATAGAAGCCTCGATGCAAGACATGAGACAATTGGAGAAATCCTAAATGATCCAACTAGTTGTCCCTTGTTAGATGCCCAATTGTAGCCTAGATAGAACGCCCAAAACCTATGATATGTATCAAAGTAACAATTGTTGGCCATGGTTTCAAATCATGGATTGTAGATGCAAATATGATGTGATTATAGTCAGAATAATGCAAGACTGATTTTGACAATTAGAACCCCTCTTGTGCCACATAATCATAGTAGCTAGGAGTTTTAGAAACGGAAGGTTGGAAACAGGTTTCAAACAAGTTTCCTATGGTATTAATTTTTAACAAAACGTTTCCTACTTGTATAGTTAAAAATATGGATTATAGAATCCATATGCATGAAATAATCAAAGAAATAATCCTACCTATCCATTAGCTACATGACCAATGATCAAATTGTATACTATGAGCATGCAAACAAGGTGAAATCTTCAAGAAAATAGATGTTATTGACCATTTCTAAATCACATATGAGTTGATAACTATTAACATAACTATCAACGATTGTCAGCATAATATTTAAAAGGAAACATTGAATACCCTTTTAAAGCAAGGATAAAAGTAGCAAACATGAATACAATCGTAGAAGTAATTGTCAAACAAGTTGGGAGCCTCATGAACCTTGTCAAATATTCAATACATAAATGGATTATTGAAACTACTAAAAGTCAATCATGAGTCCTAGAGAATGTATCATGAGTCATGGTTGATGCTAAATGTCCTCCTCCTCCTCTCCATCACTCTTGTTGCTAGAGTTGGAGCTCTCAAGTAGATCCTCATCAGTAGCTATAGCGGTGCTTGTGCTTGTTGCATTATGAGTACAAGGTGTTGTATCTTGTAGCTTGAAGGGGCATCGTAAGCTCCTCATAAGGTCATAGAGTGCAAACTATCATGAACTGACTAGGAGGGTTTTAGCCTATTATGATTCATGAATCCCAAGGTTTTAGGTAGAAGGCATGATTGCAAGGGAAAAAACACCACTTTCAAGTGCTTTTACAAGGGAAAAGGTGCTTTCATGATAGGGCACACTATGTTGGACCAAACATCACTTTCCAAAACATTTGACCTTTTTTTAAATATATAAGAAATGGCTCAAAAATGTAAGAAACATTTCTTATCCATTTAGTATGTTTCAACTTTTCCACCTTGGGAAATGCGTTTCCATGCAACTATGCACGTGCCAATGTATTATCTAGTGATTTTGAGAAAGGTCACATCCCCCTAATTTGACAATTCACATAAGAATCAAGACCTCCATTTTGGTGTTTATGAAAGGTATGTCTACCAAAATGCATAGTAATCTCCAACAAAAAAAGCTCCACACAAGCATGCAATGAAGTATTATACTCATTGGACGCATTAGCATCACCAACTTCTTGATCAAAAGAAATTAAGTTTGAAGTTTTAACCTCTAGCTTTGGGCATGGAGATTGTTGAATCAACAATAAAGGATTTGGCTCGTGGGGATGCAATGGACAAGTGTACAAACTATGTTGCACAAGGGCAAGGCAAAGTGAACATGGTGAAATGTGAAACTTCCACAAATTGAAAGTTTTGGACCTTAGAATAGAAGCTGTGTTGCAAGTCTCACCTTGTGAGTGGCTATTAAAAGCCAAAAAGCCCCCTCGTCATTTAATGCAGGTTGTGGACTTGTAAAGTTGGGATGCATGTAGTTCCATTTGTAGTTCTCTCTCTCTCTTTGTGGCAGCCCACACCCAATTTGATTGTTAATCATTCAATTTGGTTGCTGATTGTCTAATTTGCGATGACAACTTGATTGGAGTGAAGAATGCATTCAAATTTCTCTTCATATGATGGGAAATCCATTGAGCAGCTCTAAATCTCCGTTCTCGATAGATATTGCTGAAGTTGCTGATGTGAACCTTGTTGGGAGAGGTCTATATAATGCTTTTGGTTGAGATTCTTTCCTGAGCCTTGTGCACTTTGGGACATTTGTTGCAGAAAAAGTGTGTTTCTTGTTGTTCTTTCATGAGATTGCCTATAGTTTGTGAGTGGGACTCTACAAGTATGTGGGTATGCATGGGAATTGCACAGGATAGGCTTACATGAAGATGCTCCATGAATTAGTGTTTAATTGGTGGCTGTCTTTTCTAGGTATTTGTAGGTTGACCTTTGGATGGTTTGAAGTTGGTGGGAGTCTAGCAATGGATGTGACCAACTGTTATGGATAAGTCTTGCTTAAGAAGCTATTGGGAATTGAGGCTTATGTGTTAAATTCAGAGCTTTCTCTTATAGTCCAAATAAATATTAAAAGGGGCGCAAGCATTGCCACCTACAAGTGTCGTGTGGTGCAAGAGCAATCTGGCTCCAATTACGTGTGTTTTAAAGTTTGCAAATTAAGTGCTTGCTTAATTAAGGTTTATTATCCTTCGGGTTTCCGAGGTTGGGTTGATGCTTTTGTTGCTAGAACCCTGCTCTCTTTCTCAAGGATGTGAGCTTGTGGTCATGTTGAGGAACAAGCACATGTAGTTTGTCTTGCTGTAATTTCACTATAGCATGGTTTTATCGTGCTAAAGGCAGTGCACAACAAGGTGCAAACATAAAAAACAACACTTGATAGTGGTTATATGAGTGAGCACTAGGAAACACATGGTTTTGAGTGATTGAATGCTCAAAATGCTTCAGAATGGCAAGCAACAAATGTGATTGTTGAGCATGGTGCTCAATAACATGCCACCGCTCAAGCACAAGATGTTTGAGGGCAAACACAATGTTTAGGGGACATTTGGTAAGTGTTGCTTTGAATTTGTAGCAATTGGCTTTGAGTTTGTTGATTTTATAAAGCCAGTTTCCATTGTTTCATAAAAAGATGGAGTGAGGCTCACCTGACTTTTAATTCAACAATACATTTGTCCACTAGGGAAAAAATGTGTAGCATGTTTCTTATGCACAGAAATTGGACATGCTAAATGCACAAGGAGCTCCATTTCAACAATTGACTCTTGTTCATAGTGGCAATTTTGCATGGTCAGTGCAAAAATATTCAGTATGCATAGTTTGGACATCCCTACAGCAAAGCTAGTATGCATGGTATTGGGGATAGTCCTACAGTCTTTTCAATAATGGATTTTGTAGATTCTCGTTTGGTATTATGAGAGACACTACTTCTATTTTTGAAGAGCATACATGAGGTCTTTATCATGTTAAATGCCATGGTTGGTATGAGCAATGTTGGCAAATGCATTAAACACAAGGAATTGATAAGACGGTAATTCAATTGGTTTTATCACATTAAGGGTCTTGCTTGTATAAGAGACGATTGGTCAAAGGACTAATTCAAGAAAATTTTGATTGGTTTTGTTGTGAGAAAGGTCATTGTTTTTGTGTGGAACAGCTTGCGAATTCATGAGGACAAAGAGGGATTGGTTTGGAAATAGATGAGTTAGCCGATTCAGCTTAGTTGTTGTGACTTAAGCTAGAGGCATTTCACCGTGGAATCCACCTTGTTTGGAAATGAAAGACGTTTTGTTAAAAACCCACCTTGGTTGGGGTTTAAGTAGGTTCAATTGGAGCCCACCTTTGTCAGAGTTGCATTAAGTACAACATAGGGAGGAGGTGGATCATTGCTTGTTGCTCAAGTGCAGGGCAACCATTCCACTTTCTCATAAATAGATTGACTCCGATACTTAGAAGTGGCTTGCTGAGGCTATATGTCCGTTGAGCTGCTTTGAGGTACCATTCCTATCAGGCCATCGACATTTGCTTTTGTACAATTGTGCTTGGTTACTCATGGAAAATTCTGCATGCATGAGAATTGTGTAGGACAAGCTTAGATGAGGATTGTTCTAAGAATTCGGGCTTAATGTTGGTTGTGTTTTCTAGAATTTGGCAAGCTGAATTCTTTATGTGGACTTTTGGATAGTTTGAGAGATCGTGCTCGGTAATGGGATTTTGAAACGAGCCTTCCTTCTTGGCAACAGTGGTAATGACTTGATTATTCACCAATTACAAGAAGCAATAAGGCTCAAACCAATCGAAATGCTATAACTACCACTTAATCTTGGACAATGGACACCTTGTTAGCCCCAAAATTGATGCCTCTCTTCTTGTATTTCTTTTACTTGTATTGCTAAAGGTTGAAGTACATCGAGATCTAGCTTGATCTCCATCAATCTTCAATACATCTTGCTGTCCATAGCAACCAACAAGCCTTCGCACAAAATTTCCCCTTGGTTTGCTTAGGGATTTGCCTTCAATTTCCACCTTGCATGATAAGTTTTGCACGCCCAAACTTAATGTTGGCTAGCTTGCCTCTTGAAATTCTTAGAAATCCCCAAATTTTAGTTGTTGAATGCCAAGTACTAGGGCTTGAATCTCGAGGATGCTTCTCAAGATGGTTGTCAAACCCTAGTTTTTGATGTGAATTATGGTTCACAAGAGAGTGAATCTTTAAATTCTTCTACTTCAATGATTGAATTGATTGAAATTGGTTGACATAGCTTGAGAGAGGGTTTGAGGATGAGAGAGAATGTTGAGAGAGAAAATTCAAACTTTTGTTGTGCGAAAAATGGGCTGATCTCTATTGTTGTCTTGCTAGAATAAACCTTGGAGCTGACTCTCACTTGCCTAAACTCAATTGGTCAGTTGTGACTTGTTGTCTTGGGGCCTTGGGTAGTTGTCACTTGTCCTTGGTGGTGCTCCTAGTGGCTGCAATTGGGCTTAAACTGTTGGTGGCTTGCTCCAGTAGCCTTCTCCTCAGCTTGTCAAGCTCAAAATGACTCTCTCCTCCCCAGCCTGCAACCAGCCTCCTCTCACTTACAAGGGCAAGTTTTGCTAAGGGTAGCCTTTTAATTGCATTTTTTGGTAATTTCTAGAATATTAATTTTAAAAGTTAATTAATTTATTAATTCTTTCTTAGAAATAATTTATTAACCAACAATTAAATTGGTTAGGCCAATTTTGTCACGTAAGTATTCTTAAGCATCTGCTAGTCCTTGAATTGGCATTAATTAATTAATCAATGCCTAGTTTCTAATGTCACCACTGATGTTAATGGCTAATAAAATGATCTTGGCCGAAAATTTCACCAGGTGCTGCCTAGTACTTGTCAAGTACAACTTATTGAAACTTTTGCCTTTGGCACCAATTGACGGATTGGAGTCCTTGGCTAAACATTGTGAAAGAACTAATTTGCACATATCATGTGCATTTCACATTTGCACATTTGATTAACACTTGATCGAATGCAAAGCAAATCATCAAAATTTCACGTCCTCATGACATTGGGAGTCTACTAATGGATATGAAACTCTTGTGGGCTAGTCATGCTCCAGGAATTGTTGGAAATCCAACCCAATGTACTCATTTCAAAGCTTTCTATTGTAACCTAAGCGGATATTGAACGGGGTACCATGCATTGGACCAATACGTGCCATGTGCAGTGCCATAGCACTCTAGCATCGTTAAGGGTATTTTAAAGTCATAGAACTCATTGGTTTGTTGAATTAAGTGTTTGCTTAATGAAGGTTTTTGTTCTTTGGGTGTATGAAGGCAGTTTAAGAAGAGACCTAAAGTTTTTGATGACACGAATTGTCAATGAATAGAAATGCATTGAAATGAAATTGAAGATATTGTTTTTATGTCTAGACATGAGGGTTGCTGCATAATGGAACCAAGGAAAGCCCTAAATGATTGTTGTACAAGGGTTGGGAAGAGAAAGGGTGACCCCAATGGTTACTTGCCATTGGCCTAAAGCCTTGAAACGAGAAGACCTAGGGCCTAGTTGTCTTGGTGTCCAGTAGATTTGATGAGATTACAAATAGGGGTGCTTAAGAATTGCAAGAGAACCGCTACTTGTTAAATTTTTGTGTATAAGATTGCTTGTATGTATGCCATTGAATGGATAGTTTCATTAGATTGCTAGTCTTGACACTCTAGTGTAAAGTGTCAAAGTACGATGATATGGCTAAAATGGAATGAATCTTAAAATCTTATTGCCTTCATTATGATTTCAATTTTTTTTGTACTAGATAGTCTTAAAAGTTTCACAAGAATGTTCCTTACTAGTATTTGTAAGACATAGGTGTTTTTACCCACTAGTTAAATGATTGAAGATGTTAAGTTCTTTTTAAGTCACAATTCAAAGATAGAACATCTTGTTAGGAGCTTTATTTATATGTAAGATCCAATTGGATGGGTAGGAAATCCTTTGATTTTTGCAAGTTCCATTGTCAATTGTTTTAGAAGTTTGAAAGGGTTTGTAAGGAGATTTATTAAGTTGTGAAAGTTTCGAAAAATATGGAACTCTATAGGTTGATAAGGTTTTGGAAAATATTACCAGGTAGTTGGAAAATATTACTAGGTAGTATAGTTGCTAGCATTTTGAAGAATAAGATTGTGAGGGAGATGGATTATCCAAACACAGATACTGATGATAGGATTATCACTGTCTTTGGAGAGAAACATTTGAGAACTTGACAATGATCAAAGTTGCTCTCTTAAAGTGCCATTAAAAAAAGTCATTGCACTTTGTGAAGTTTGTGTAGGTAACACATAAAAGCACCCAAATTTCAAATCTTCTTTTGGGATTAATAGTAGAAAATATTTCTTGTTGTCTCTAACTTATGAGAAACAAAGATGACATCATTTTGCGTGGTCTTGTTGACGATATGGATATTGCTTTTGTGCAGGATCAAACCATTGTGAAAAGATCAAACCAAAACAAAATAAAGGGTCCCTTAGGCATAGCACAACAATCCAATATGGTGAAGGACAACATGCCTCACTTAGATTGGAAACAGAGATTGAAGTGCCCAAAAGGAAAGCAAAGGCAAAGTGTAAAGTTTCCAAGAAATATTATCGTCCTCAAATTGTCTAAAGGACAGATGGGGGACTCTATGGACCACACTTTTCATGGGGCTCTTAGCTTGAGCTTCAAGATCATGAGTTTGGGTCTTGAGTGTGAGCTTGTTGAAGCCTCTTAAGGTACTTCTTTAAAGGAGCTAGAATTTGAATATCCATGTGTGTACATATGAGTAATCTTGCTTTCTCTTCATATGTGCTTTGTCAAGTTTTGCAAACAATAGCATTTTAGTCTTTACTCTTTTTGGTAAGTTACATGATGTTGCAACTACAGAATCAAGATTTGGGGTTGCTCATTGATTTGGGATTCACAAATGCCATGTCTTGAGTGCATGACCAACTTGAGCGCTTGCCAAATGTACAAGATCTTTTTTCCATCTTAGATGCATTGGCTTTGTTAATATAAAGGTTAGACCTTTGTGGAGAGTGCTAAAAAGTTAATGGAAAGAGCCTATAGTGACAAAGAGAGGATGATAGGCTCCATACATCCAATAGCTTGGTCATAGAGGGATGAAGAACACAATGACATGATAAAAGGAGACACCATTATGGTAACAAGTAGTGTGGGTAGCTCAACAACGATTACCCACGCACAATTGTTCCCTTTCCTATTTAAAGGGGCCCCCTTCTTACTTTGCAAAGCTATATCATTAAGCCATTGCTTATGATTTTAAGCTTACCTCCCTTTCTCTCTCTTCTTACCAATGTAGATTTCATGCATTGCTTTGCACCTTGTTGCTCATTGAATATAATATGTTCTTCTTTGAAGTAAATGTCTCTTTTTATAGTGCCGCATCCTTGTAAGTCATTTATGGGAGAGAATGGCCTCTGCTTTGGCCTTTGGTATTAAATTAGAAGCTCTTATGCATTAAGAGTGAGGGCAATGTTAGTGATAGGTGAGTTGTGATTTGCAACCATCAATGAAAGGTGGAACATAGTGATAAGTGAATTGTTGTATTTTGAATTCATGAGTTAAAGATCAAACCGACAATCTCCAAACATGAGATGCGTGGCATATGGAGCTGATATTGCAAACTTATTTGGAGCTTATGGAGAACAATTATCAGGAAACTTGGAACTTGTTGAAAAAAATGGGGTACCAATTGTAATACAATCCTCCCCTTTACGGAGTTTTCAAATGTTTATCAATGCTTTTAGGGAGTTAGGAACCCTTAGAGGTTTGATCTAGAGTTCCCATGTTATCGCTCTTATACCCACTTCACCAACATGCTTGTAACATTGTTGGATTTGCAACAAGCTAAATTTAGGCTTGACTAGTGTCTTAAGGTTGACTCTTTTGGGTGTTGTCATGTAATTGGTCCCTTAACCTAGGATTATTGCAATTGTTGTTGGGTCTACCTGTTACTCGTGTTTTGCAATGGCTTTTGTGCTCATGACAAGTTGCATAACAAAAAATTTGAGCCAACAAGGATAACTTGGAAGTGTTTTCCTTTGAATGAACATGGAGTTATCAATAAAAGTAGTTGCAATTGAGTGACATTGTGCAACAAGACCTTCATATCCTATTGTCTAGAGACAACACTTTTTTGGCATGAAACTCATGTGCTAGAGATTGTATTTTGTGAGTTTTCTTATTGACTGGATGTACTTGAGGAATTGCAAGATGATTTGGTGTCTTCTTGCGACGGGATTCATAATGATAGATAGAGACCAACTGATGTTTATTTCGGTGGTGGACTTTTGGATGGTAACGATCCCTTTTTCTCCCATCTCTAGTTATATTATGGTGTACCTTACCTTGATTGTAGATGATGGTGTGTGGGGTGAGATTTTTCCTTTTGGAGGTGAGCTCCTCATCTTCCTTTGATATCTTGGATTTTCTTTTTGTCTTTTGCACTCTTGTCTTAGAAGATTGTGGACTAACAAAGTTCTTCCTTACATGCATTGTCTCACATAGGTGCCAAGCTAGAGTCTATGGTTCTTGGCCAAACTATAAGTTGTATCCTTCTCCAAGTGGTTCAAATTTATCGACCTTCCGCATTTTGGTGAATTTTGACGAGCTCGACATTGGGCCATACGGTTTGAGGAAGTAGAAGTTTTAGATGGGGTTTGCGTTGCATATATAAAGGAGAAGCAAGAAAGATGATAAAATATTTGGTTATTTTGAAGCTATTTGGCAAACATGATGACAAATTGGTGTGCACCTTTGGCTATTCAAAAGACACATTTTAATGAGCAAGCTTATGACCCTATGTTGGGTCAATAGGAAGCATCTCCGACTTGCTCAAACATGCTTGACCATTTTACTCCTACTTACTAGAGGTTTTAGTGAAGAAGAAAATCATAAGTTTTGAAGTGCGAGAGCATTGAAAGTGTGGATGTATCCTCTTTCATTTTATGAAGTCCTCCTAATGACACTTTCATTTTTATCACTCAAATATGCACTACATCTTTGAGGATGTGACATACTTGAAGAAGGTTGTAGAAAGCCATATTGGAAGAAGGTGGCTAAATAAGATTTCTCCTGAGAAATGAGAATTGCCTACGTGTTAGTTGTTCTTTGTACTCTAGTTTTAGAAGACTGTTAGAAGATGGTCGAGTAGCATAGGTAGTTCTTCCTTGGATGGATTGTCTCATGCAACTACCAAGCTAGAGTCTATTATTCTTGGCCAAACTATAACTTGTATCCTTCTCAAAGTGATTCAAATTTATTGACCTCCTACATTTTGGTGAATTTGGACAAGCTTGACATTGGGCCATGCACTTGGGGGAAATAGCTCTAAATGAGGTTTGTGTTGATATACAATCGAGAAGTAAGCATAGATGTAACAAATATGGGTATTTTGAAGCTATTTGGCAAACACGATGACAAGTTGGTGTGTACCTTTGTTTGTTCAAAAGACACATACGATGAGTGAGCTTACAACCCATGGTGGGTCAACAAGAAGGATCTTTGATTTGGTGAGACGGGCTTGATCATTTTTTTGCTACCTACTAGAAGCTTTAGCAAAGAAGAACGTCATAATTTTTGAAGTGCAAGAGCATTGAAAGTGTGGATGTATTCTCTTTTATTTTATTAAATCCTAATGACGAGTCTTTCATTGCAACCACTCAAATATATGCTACATCTTTGAGGAAGCCATACTGGAAGAAGGTTGTATAAATCCTAATCAGTAGAAGTGACTCAATAAGATTCTCCTTAGAAATGAGATGTGCCTACTTGTGAGCTACATGGTAAGTAAAATCGATGTCCTTATCCATGGAGCATATTGATGGATTTTAACTTATAGCTATGTGTCCAAAGTTGTAATTCTTGGAGTATGAATTTGGGGACATTTTTGATTTACCCTTTCTCGTTTTTGAGTCTTGACAAGTAACTATCCAAGTCTGTGAAAGCGTATTTGATTGGTGGATATGGAGACATGAAAGTCAAAGACTCTTGAGTGGCCATCTAGCCAACACCTTTGAGAAGTGGAAGTAGTGGGAGGATCCCAAGAGGGGCTAATACAACAATTGATGGAAAAACATTAAGGAGATAAACATGGGAGGCAGATAAGTATACAAGTCATGATTGTCCATGCAAGGCAACAAAAGCAACTTATGAATTGAAAGGAAAGGGAATTTGAAGGGGGCTAATACAACAATTGATGGAAAAACATTAAGGAGATAAACATGGGAGGCAGATAAGTATACAAGTCATGATTGTCCATGCAAGGCAACAAAAGCAACTTATGAATTGAAAGGAAAGGGAATTTGAAGGTCTCTCCCAAATTATTTAAGGATGAGGGTTCTCTCTATTTTGCTCAAACAATGTAGAGCATGCCATTCTACCACCTTTGAGAAGTGAAAATAGTAGGATTCCAAGAGGGTGTGATAAAGGACAAAAACATGGTAGGTGTATAGGTATACAAGTCAGGATCATCTATGTGGGGAAACAAAAATAGGTTGAGAGTCAAAAGCAAAATAATTTGAAGATAATGTTCTTCATGTTGGTCAAGGATGAGGGACATCTCCCAAATTGGTTTAGGATGAGGGTTATCTCCCAACTTGGGATTTTTATTACTAAAGACATAGATTTGGTGTAATTGTGAAGGTGGCCATAGCCAACACGTGCATCTACACCTAGAATGTGTTGACATTAGTGCATTTCATGGGTTTTATGGGCTTGCATTGGGCATTTTGGAGGGCACTTGAGTGGGCTGCTAGGGGGTCTCGATTGTCTTTGGCCTTGTTCCTTGGCATTATATATAGGTTGCTTCTCTCCAGTCTGTCATTCATTCCATGCTTGCTTCTTGCTTGGAGAGGGAGATTGGTGGCAGTCTAGTGGTCTTCCATAGTTTGTCGTTTGAAAGCATCTTCTCATCCTTGCGTACTTGTACTCCATGGCCCATCTCTTCAATGTCGAATGCATTTGCACGGGTCATCTAAGTATTGGAGGTTTTATTTGTTGCACATGCCATAGTTGATTTTGTCATGATCATATTGTGACTAGAAGTAATCCTTTGGGGCTCTTGGGCTCTAAAGGCAAAGGTAGGTGACACTGTGCCATTGTAACATAGGGATTGTTGTTCAATGCATTTGCAAGGGTCATCTAAGTATTGGAGGTTCTATTTGTTGCACATTCCATAATGGATTTTGTCATTATCATGTTGTGACTTGAAGTAATCCTTTAGGCTCTAGAAGGAAAGGGTAGGTGATACTGTGCCATTGTGACTTGGGGAACATTGTTGAATGCAAGTATTGTAGGTTCTATGTTTTGCACATGCCACGATTGAATGCAATCATTTGGGGCCCTATAGGCAAAGGCAGGTGATTCTGTGCCATTGTAACCTTGGGACCATTGCTGAATGCAGTTGTATGGTTCATCTAAGTATTGGAGGTTGTTTGTTGCAGATGCCTTAGTTGATTTTGTTAAATGATTTTGTGACTTCAAGTAATCCGTGGGTGGTCCTTGTTGCTATTGGTTTAGACAAAGCTAGAAAAAGTTTCCTTTTAAAATGGTCAGTTTTCAACATCAAAATTCATGCCAAATGCTGTTTAAATCTGCTCAACTTGGGCTGTGCGAATCCAACTGCTTTTTTTTGTTGAAAATTAACAAATAAAATCTGCAAAACGGGTGTTTCATGGATTTACATTGTCTGAAAATGCCAACTTGTGAATACACTAAAAGGTCATTTTCCGGGTTCATGTCTGAAATCCTGACTTAAGATAAATAGTCTTTTATTGGTTCGCATGTGTTACATAAGTATTGGTTGTTACAACCTTGCATTATTTACCTAGACAAGTAGGAATTCAATCCTCAAAGGAAGTGATACCAGTGTTCATCATGTCTTATGCATATCTCTCTCATATGGATGAGATCAATATTGTTTCTAATTTTCCTTACAATTAGAAACAATGTTGATCTCATCCATATGAGAGAGATATCTGCATTACCTATATGGCATCGATCAACATATGTATATTTGTTACAAGTTTTGCAGTATGAGTTTAGGTGAGGAGGAACTTAGTCCTTCCTCGTATGCATCTTAGGAAGTGAAACCACTGTCCATTATCTCATATGCATATTAGGAATGAAACCACTGTTCATCATCTCCTAAATGGAAATTTTTTGCAAAACAACCCAGACATTCTTAAACCAGCCATATGAGAGAGATCTAAATCACCTGGGTGGCCGAAATCATGTCAAGATTGTTGCAGCGAGCAGGAAAGAAGTCTTAGATTTGAAATGATTGAACATCCAAGAATGCATAATTCCTAGGAACTCAGATTGGAGATTTTTTGCAAAACAACCCAGACAGTCTTAAACCAGCCATATGAGAGAGATCTAAATCACCTGGGTGGCCGATATCATGTCAAGATTGTTGCAGCGAGCAGGAAAGAAGTCTTAGATTTGAAATGATTGAACATCCAAGAATGCGTAATTCCTAGGAACTCAGATGGTCCATAATGCAAAATATTATTCAATTGAAGAAGATGAATGTCCTGAAAGTCGTGGCAAGACAACCCTGGCCCGCCCCGCGCCCCCCCCCCCCCCCCCCCCCCAACACACACACACACACGCGCACAAAAAGAAAACCACCACTACACACAACAGCACACCTACCCGGAGTTCTTGTTGACAAGGCTTATTTTCTGTGTACAGATGAAAGCAGATAATAAAACTCTCTACAACAGGAGTTTCATTGGTCATTTTCCAGGTAAACTATGGGCTGCAATGAATTATTCAATGTGTCTGATAAAGCTTGTATGCAGGAGGTTCTTTCATCCGGATAACGTTTCAACAGTTTTCTTAACAGCCTTTAAATGTCAATATGCTTTTGCTGCATGAAATGGAATTGTTATTGGCACTTAGTGTAGAGATTGAAACGGTAAAAATTTGAGTTTTTTGAATGCACAATATAATCGTCAAAGGCAAATGCCAAAAGCCAAACACCCATGTCTTATGCATCAGCTTTGAGAGTAACCCAAACAGAAACTGGATACTTAGAACGTCACCTGGTTGACCTCTGAAATTTGTATGTTGCAGCACAAATGCAAAAGAATGTCCAGCTGAATCCTTATTGGCATTCTTGATTGCATGCACTAAAGTGCAGTATCTTGAAGTGCATGCATTAAGGTCCTCCAACCAACCAAACTATGCTGGTTATGTTTGTGTGAACAAAGTATGTCTGGATGCATTGTGTATATAGTTCCATAGCAGCCTCTACTCAATTCATATTACGGAAATGTTGTTCATTGTGTGTGGTACTTATTGTAGATAAATATGTACAAGAAACAGCCATTCATGCAACAATCATAGGTACACGCTGGTAGTGGATACAGATCTTGGAGGGTTGCCCAGCATTATCCATATCAAAAGCTTAACTTCCTTGTTTTAATACATCAAGCCCATCAGCATTCCCATGGACCCGGAACACGTTAGGATTGTACATATCATTGGTTAGGCACTGTTCTTAGTGGGCACATTACTGATCTGTGCAGCTGCATTCATGGTTGACGTGATGACTATTGGGTGCATGATCCTCTCAGGTCTCTATTGCAGCTGCCTATATATGTATGCCCCACTCTTCCACTATTATATCATATCGCATCATCTGGAGGGAGGGAGATTGGAGGCGGTGCTGGTCACATTGTGTGCCTACTTCTCACTGTTCATTGTCTTAGTGTTGTGATTTGTGTTTTCTTGCTGTTGCTCCATTTGTGCATTCTCACATGGTATCAGGCATTCAAATTTTTGGATGATTTGGTGCATCTTCTTTGCTGTGCTTTCACCGATTCCAAGTCTGAATTGCTGCATTGTTTTGTCTTGGAGTTGATACATCTTGTGTTTTGTGCTTCCAGCCTTTTGTCTAAATCAGGATGGCCTGTTCTCAGCTGGGTTAGTTGATTTGTGGGCTGGATGGCCTGTTTTCTGTTCCCACCTGGTGTCTTACTCTGCATTTTGGGCTGCTACCCCTTTATATGGGTTGGATTTGCTTTTGCCTGCAATGTTGACTGTGGTAAACTCCATTTTTGCTGACCTGATCCTTAGCAAAATTGTGTTTGTCTACTTGTGTTTGGACCATGTGAATTGTTGAACTCATCTTGTTTAGGTTCCAATATGTGTGTGCGTGTATCTCCATTGTGTTCTTGTATATCATCATTTCTATTTTGCTTCTCTTTCTGATGGAGTTGTGATTCTCCCACCATAGCCTAACCTTGTTTCTTTGAGGTTCTCTTTTGTAGGATGTTCTTGTGTTTGGGGACCTTGTCTATGTCCCAAGTGCTTTTAGAGGCTTCCTTGAATGATGGTGGTTTTTTAGTGTTCTTGGTCATGAGGTTCCTTGATGGCTACTCCTAGGTGGTGTTTGTGGTAGTCTCCCTATGCTCCATAGTTGATATAGTGCCATGTTTTTCAGGGGAAAAAAATAATGGCAAAACAGGTTTCTAAAATAACCATAAATATAAGCTTAAGTCAAATCATTATTAACAAATTAATAGATATTTTATTTGTTTTTATAAATATATAGGCAAAGTACTTTAGTTAAAAACCCAAAAATAGGGTGTATCTTTTATAGCAGTTTTAATGATTAAAATAATGGAAGTACATAATTTTTTAGGGAGGAGTCAAATTATTAGTAATCTTGCATGAAGAATGAGCTGGCATTAAAAATAATGCATAGAGGATTAGTCAAAATTATTTGTTATCATTTTTTGAAATCTTGTAGAGTACCTAATTTGATTGATATAAAATTATGTAAAGAAATAATAGATTATTTCTCTCATAGTTAGAGAATTAATCTCAAAAGATGATACGGTATATTAAAGTAATACTTAAAAATTATTTTGAAACATAAGAGAGAATGGTTACACATATCCAATAAAGAAAAATCATAAGGTCTAAGAGTTGCAAATATTATTCACACAATAGGTAGAACCAATGAGAAGCTAAGATTAAGTGCATCTATAAAACATGCACATTGGTAAATGATGTAATTTTAGCTAGTGATGCATGTAAGATTTATCAAATGATTGAGTACTAGAGTCTTTACTTGATGGATACGATTACTTAAATTAGGAAGCATATTAAATGTATAAATGTTGCTTCTCATTTAAATAATATATTATTGTTTGAGAAGGATTGATTAGTTATTGTTTGTGTTGAATATTTATGTGAAATTTACATCCAAAAATTCTATTCGGGCTTGAGTAGATTACATCTCCCTCAAGGGCAATTGTGGGGGCTTGGTTTGAGTTGATTCTATTCCAACGAGCGTTGGACCAACATTTAGGCCGGAAGATCCCTAATGGAGGGTTTCCTCCTATGGCAATAGGTAGCCAAGGGGGGTTGTGGTAAGAAAAGGGGTAATTACGTAGTTGGCGCCAAGATGGAGAAGAAATCTGTATGAGTGTGATGTGGCAAGCATTGGGAGCTTGGGAATTTATGGTTTGGTTCATCGCTTTAAGAAAGAGAGCAAGTCTTTTTGTATTGGACTCTTTGAGCAAGAATCCAATGTAAAGATTATTAATTAATAAAGCAAATGTTTTGAAAGGATGACTTTATTGCTTTGGTGTTGCACTTAACGAAGATGTGAAATGAACCTAGTGTTAATGGATAAGTAAGGAAGTTGCTTGTATATGTTAAACAATGAGTTAGCATGCTTTGTTTAGAAAACTAGAGGAAAACTACACTTAAATGAAAAGCGATCGATTGCCTTTTCTTGCCGATGGAAAACAATGGTTGGGTGGACCAAGTTGTGTGCTTTCTTCATAAGGAATTATTAGGATAAGAGTTAGATAGAGGCTGACTTTTCATAGGTTTGGATCTTAGATCTTAGTCACATGCGAATTTTTAGGGGAATGGAGATGAGATTTTGCCTTATGGGTAGAGGTGTAGAGCTCAACTACCCCTCCTCTCTCACTCACTATGAACTAGGTGCGGCGATTGGCCTGCTTTGTCTTGAAGGATTACAATGTAATCGCGTGGATTGAGTGTTAGAATGTTGGCAGAGTTTATTAGGTCTTTTTGGAACCTTTAGGTTGATCCTTGTAGGTCAAGGCCAAGCGCTTTGTAGCAAGGTAGACTAAGGTTTGCCAGTTAGTTTGGTCCTCGGATAATTAATTGGCCAATAAGTATTAGTGGTGACACTAGGGCCTAGGCACATTTTGTGCCTGTCGTAGGGTCAATTAAGGTAGGCAAGCACTTGGGGTTGCAAATGGCCTAGCTAATTAATTTGTGGAGGGACACAACTAATTTTGGACAGGATCAAAATGGTGGATATTAATTTTCAGAATCAATGAATTTTGAAAATCTATTAAATGGTTGAAAATTGTTGGAAATTGGGAGTAGAAGGTTGCCACTTGAAAATATGCCCTTGCAATGGGGGGGAAGGCTTTCTGGGAGTTGTAGAGGTCCATTCAATTGAAATTGACAGTTGAAATTGAAGGGGTTGCTAGGGATTTTAGATGCTAGTCCATCCTGATTTGGTGAGTTAGGGGTTCGGTTTGTACAAGTTCTGGGTGAAGATCAAAGGGAAAATTAGTTGGGATTGTCTTACGAATGAATTTTTCGAAACTTACGGTACTCCTTTCATCAAGTATTTGGTAGCTATGTATTAGGAGGTTCGGGTTATTGAAATCATGTCTGTATCTTGGAAAAAGGGGGTTATGAAGTTAATCTCCTAAGTCCCTTTTCATTTGATGCTCAAAACATTGGCATCGGATTTCCTTGATGGATACTATGTTCAAGCTGTTCTCAAAGGTGTTAGAGCTAGTCACCTCCATGAGCACTTTCTTGCCATCGTGCATTCTTGTTGTGCATTCTTGTCAAGATTCATTAAGGGCATGAATATTTTGCGTAGCTTCTTGAATGTATAGAAAGGCATAGATTATGTGCAACAATCTAACCAAGTTGTTGTTTTGGTCAAGTTGGATTACTTTGAATATACTATTAATATATACTATTAGCATTGATGCTTTTGCATGTGTCATGCTGAATGGTGGTGTTACTGAGCTCTTTTCTCTTGCACTATTGGTAAAAAATGAATCTTCTTTGAGTCCCTTGTTTTTTGCTCTTACTACCCATTGGGTTCTCATCATGTTGTCACATCTAGTAGAGACTGGGCAGCTGATTGGTTTATCGCTTGCATGGAATCAACATTTTGTTGGACATGCATCAGGTTATGATACTTTCATGATATGGAAAGCGCATAGCTTTGCAAAACATTGGATGTTTTGGGATTTGGTTGGTCATGCTTTGGGGCCTTCATATTAATTCTACTCAATCATTTCTCATCAGTTGCATTGATCAAATTTAGAGGCTCTAGGGTGGCAAGGTGAAGTTGTTCCGTGTAGCAATAGTATATGGAATTTGGGTTACCTTTTGGGTGTTGATGTTCTTCCTAAACAATCGCTGCAATGGAGCTCTCCAAAGTTCGATGATAAAGTTTCTTTATTCGAAATCTTCGGCTTCACATTTTCGTGTGTTTCTCAAACTAGCATAAGCTACTATGCTGCCCATTATTGCCTCTGTTGCCTTGGGCTGGAAGTAGTTTGAAGGATCTCGCTTTGCATATTTATTTCATGCTGCAGAAAAAGAATTTTGTGCTTATTTGTATTTCTTAGATTTCTTGAAGCCATGTTTGTACTCCAAAAAAAATGGTGGTGGGGTTGTTTTGGATGTTGAGACTCGTGTGGTTGCTCGCTATTTCTAGCCATTTGTCCTGGTCATTAGTCTGGAGTGTCTTTTGCTCGCTTTTATCTTTAAGACCGTAGAGTTATGCATGAGAATACTAAAATTCATGGTTTATGGTAACACATACTCAGCATGGACTCCTAGTTTTCAATTGCTTCTTTTGTTCCCTTGACCCATTTGGTACGCTCATGGAAGGTTACCCTTTAGAAGGTGAATTGGCCTCTAGTAGAGGATAGATTAAATGTTAATTCCTTGCAATTTGTATTGTTGGCTATGTTGCGACTACTCTCTTGGAAAGGGAAACACGATTATTGCTCCAAGTTGAATTGAATGGCATGTTTGGGGTTGGTTGCTATTTCAAATGCGCCTCTATTGCCACATATTGTGTTGGTATGATCTTGACGCCTCATGGATAATGGGATTTGTTGGGCATGATCTTGATGCATTCGCATGACAACAACCATTTCGCACCCTTCATTTCAATTATCCTTGGCAAGATTAGAGACTTGCGAGTCATTTGTGCATGGAGGGTGCTTCAGTTAACTAGATTTATCATTTTTTGAATACAGACTTGTCATTGGTTGGTCACCAAGACCAATGCTATTTGGGGACTACATTAAATTAGGGTATGTTGGAAATCTACTTATCATTGGTTGGTCAGCAAGGCGAAATAACCCACTCTCATGCAGCCACATGTGAAAATATTGTTTTATTTTCTTTAGGTTCTTGGGATGTTGGTACAATTGAGTCACTCGGAATTCCTTTCTCTTTGATTTGACCCTGGAGGTTCAAAAGTCATATTGCTAGGTTGAAGGATCTTCTCCATTAGCAATTGGATCTTATTCAATATGTTGGCCTTCTCTCTAGGGAGGATTTAGTTTGTTGGCATATGGTAGTTCCTTTTGCTACTTTGTAGCGACTCTTGTATTTCTCATGCGATTAATATAATTACTTGTTGGTGGCTTTGAATCATGCCTACACTCATAGAGGAGTGTTAGTGATCGTCAATAGGACACTAGGACACTTTTTACTCTCTTTACAAGAGGTTTCCCCCCCGGAAACTTATTCTAACTAGGAATGGCTGGAAATGTGAGGTGGAATGTTCCATATACTAGGAACTCATTCCTTGTCCAAATGGTTTTGTAGTGGCATTCTTTGGGCTCAAGTTCTCCTTCCCTCTATTGTGTGTCGCTATAATTGCAGTGTGAGCAACACTTGGCCATGACAAACACAAATGAAAGATGACTTTGCAATAATCTTCATTGATGCTCTTAGTGAGGCTTATAATCCAAACACCTATTTTACAATGAAGTGCTCTTAGTGACATTTATAGTCTAAACACCTAGACTCATTGATAGCTAGTGCACTTTACAATGAAGTAAGGGTGAGGAGAATATGGTGAACCATAGTTGCATTTGTACTACATACGGACTAGTTCGTTCCCAATGGTTCATACGGTACTGTATAGTACGTATCTGTACCAATTCATACCAAAATACAGGCTATTTTTGGCCTATGAAGACTAGCCACACAATATCTTCCGACTCCTAAGCCTTATGTTTATTTTTATAATTTCAAGTCTCTCACAGGCACACACACACACACACACACACGAGAATGAAGAGCCTCTTTGTCCATCTACCCTACACTTTGCTTTGTTGTATGATGTATTACATATACACTCCCATTTGTCTTGTAGTAGCGTGTTGCGCATGTGGTGCATGAGGTTTTACCTTGTTACCCTCATGTATTCATCCTATTAACTCAAATGACATTGCTATTTCAGCTTTGAGCATGCATTATATTATCTATAATCTAAAATAACCAATTTTTTGTTTTTTTTCTGTACTAAAATTGTACCGTACCTTATAAAATAATAAGGTACCAATTAGTACTGTATTTTTTTGTACCGTACGTACCTTTCATACCCGACAACCCTGTGGTGAACTGTGCAGCAGTCAAAGCCTCTCAGTTCTAGGTACAGTTTTTATATTGGTAGGCTACCACTAAAATATCATTTATGGGACCTTTTTCTTTTTATATCATCATCTCAGTAAAATACTCCCGTGCAATCACTTCATTTAGGCTTTTCAAATATCCTGCAATTAAATTCTTTCTCCTTGTATGATATTGAGAGATACAAAGTTCAATTATTGCTAGCACCATTTATCATACTTTTTCTCGATGGTTCTTTATTGTTTTCTGGCTAGTAAAACAGTATGCCTCCTTGGTGTAGGTGTCAATGCCGGGGATCAGTTTTTTTCCCGCTGTGAAATGATGGCTATCGGGTTGCATTGCCATTGGCTTGCTGGGATTGATTACATAGGCCAAGCAGGAACCAAACTCTTGGTAAATTGAGCAAGAATAGAGATAACTGTAACAACTTGCAAATCTAGATGGGGCACTAGCATGTTCCTATTTGTTCTACTGATTGATCCTTCACTGTTTGGTGAATTCAGCCTGGGAAAAAATTTCCACTTGCATCTTCTGTTATGTTGTCTGGAGTGTACGAGGATGATATAGACAATTCTGAAGATGTCATTTACACTGGACAAGGTGGGAATAATCTCCTGGGGAACAAAAGACAGGTGGCTGACCAGGAGATGAAGCGTGGAAATTTGGCTCTCAAGGTCATCTTCATCCTAAATAGCTGCTAATAGCTTTAAACTATTGTATTATCCTGTTACAACCAACTTAAGATCGGGAAAATTCCAATGCCATTTTCTGTCTTTTGTTTCCATAGATCAATTTTCATATGAGTCTGAATGGACAGCATTTGATTTTACCTAGCTCACTGAGAGCTTTTTGGCTTTAGCTCGGTTTATCATTTTCATTTCTGGGAAACAGTGGAATTTCACAAATTAATTTGACTCGTTCCATGGTTTGAAGGTTTAATCTGAAGTTTTTTATAACTCATGTGACTTCTTCCTTTCATTACAGAACAGCATGGAAGAAGACATGCCTGTTAGGCTGATCCGTGGTCACAAGACAAAGAAGAGCTATACTGGAAAGGTCTATACATATGATGGTCTGTACAAGGTTAGTGCAGTTTCTTGGCAGTTTTTAAAACAAGATAGCAAAGACTGGAAGCTTCAAACATGTGATTCCATCTACTAAATTGTGCCTTCTTAAAAATGAGATTTTGAGGATAGGTGTATTCAAAGTATTCAAGGCCAGGTGAAGTCTTGATACATGCTTAGTGTTTACTAATTAATCGCACCCAAACATAGAGATTCTTTTGATATAGTGTATTTTGCATGATAAATATGTATTGTGCATGCATGAAACAGTTTTAGTATTCCACTTCCAAGATGGTCATTCTCATGGCTAAAAGAGAAAGATAAAACACAACATTGCTTTAAATCTTGACACCAACAAGAACTCCAATTCATTACAAGACTGAAGTCACCTCAAAAACAAGATTGATATCGAACAAGGCATTATTCATATATCAAAACACGTATAGTACTCAAAAACCTGTCGTAGCTGAAGAAATAAGGTATAGCATCATAGATTTTATGGCCAAGACTTAGTGGTACATGGTGTATAGAGGGTGTGTCCATTTTACAACTGCTCTTTGATGAACTTGATAGCTCTCACACCCAGAGTATGACACCTCAGCGCTTTGATGAACTTGATAGATCTCACACTTGGAATTCACTGGGCCTTTGATGGGAGCATTCTCAGCTTCCACTCTTGTACCCACGGCATGGAGGGTGAACTCCTGACTTATAGCAATGTGAAACAGGGCCAACAACACCTGTCTGCACACAGCACTAACAGCAGTGGCACCACCTTCTTGACCAAGATGGTGGCCACAGCACACGTACTTCTTCAAATCCACACCACAAACAGTGGCAGAAAACAGGGCGGCAATTTGCAGCACCTGCTGCAGCTCCAGGTCTTCAACATGCCCTTTTAACTCTATTAATCTCCAGGGTAATCAAGGTGTGCTGCTCACTGATTGTGTCTTGTTTTAGGCTCCTCACCATCACAAACAAGCATCACTTTTTATGTCACTTGCCCTTGGTCAGCCTCTAATTCCATTGCCATAGCCGATTTTTTCATTGCCATTCATGGCAGCATCTCATCCATGCCTTGCAGAAAAGCTATGCATGCTTTTCATAAAGGGCATAAGCAGCTTTTTATCTTGTAACCTTATATTAAAAGGCTAAAAAGCTTAAGGTTTTAGCCCCATGTCACATGCCTTGTTTGTCCATAATGGTCAAACCTTTATCCACGTACATTTAAATGTTCAGTGCCTCATACCTGGTTCTTATGGTCACCTTGGCTCTCATTCCAGCAGCACATGCATTAACCTTGTCCTCATCTATCATAGATAGCTTGACATTAAATACCCTTATATTGTATCTGTGATGGTCCCAAGATTTCATATGTCAATATATTTCACCCTCATGCTGTCAAGTTCAGGTTCATGATGATAAACCTATCCGTGAACTCAAGATATTGGAACTATAGTATTGTGTTTAACCTCAGAAAACCTAACATAGATATGGTTCCAAGAAAAGCCTCTTGTGCTTGTTGAAATGCGCAAACCCATCTCAAAGCCTCATATCGTCACATGTATGTCAAGACTTTTTGACTGACTCCCATGCAGGTCAAGACTCTGTAGACTCTCTCTAGTTTTTAATGCTTTGCAACATTGGCATGGCTAAACTTACAAGTATGTAAAAACTATACAGGCTTCTAAGCACACTTGAACAGCATTTAATGAAGTGCAATGGAGCAACTGATAGTGTAGGCAAAGAGATTGGACAATCATGTAACTAATCCTTGCCTTTGAGATATGCCATGCTTCTATACTTGATCTCTCGTTGATTGTTTGCTTACCACTTAGTCTATGAGAAGCTTGGCTGCAAGAGCCATCAAATCTCTACCAAATCTAATGGGTATGTTGACTGTATGATAAGTCTGTTTTGGCTGCTGCCCCTGAAGGTGTTTTTATTAGCAGACCAGATCTGCATTTTAAGGGCAAGCTTCTTGTCCAAAAGAGGTTGAAACTAAAAGAAACACTGGCTGAAGAGATGATATTGCAGGCAGGCTAGGTCATGAGCTTATTGGTGTGAACTGTCAGGAATACATGGCAGTTGATGACTGAAAATTGCCTGCCATGGATGGCGGGAATTGCAACATGACTAGACAGCGAAGCAGGGGCAATAGACATGACAAATAATTTCTGGTCTCTAAGGTTCTCTTTCTTCTAGATTCTTAACCCAATAGTTCTAGTAAGTTTGTTGTAGTGCAGTGGAGAATAATACTTTTTGAAGCACTACGGGGCAAATGGCCAATTGTGTGAAGGCGGTCTTCCTTAATGAACTAAAGGTACTTGTATTATTTTTGGGATTTCAGGTGAAGGAGTTCTGGGCTGAAAAGGGGATATCTGGTTTTACTGTCTATAAGTTTCGTTTGCGAAGAATAGAAGGACAACCCGTTTTGACAACAAATCAGGTTTTGAACTGAACACCACCCCATTGATAATTGTGGTGCACATCAATGCTAGGGCTAATATCTATATTTTTCTGAACTATGCAGGTTCATTTCAGGTCTGGACAGGTTCCCACCACTGCCAGTGAATTAAGAGGGTAATTTCAGCTTAGTTCTAGAACTTCACATTGTATACAATTGCGTTATCAACGATCTCCACAACTAGTAGTTTATCAAAGTCAAGAATGGGTAGCCTGATTCCTGAAATGTATATGGATTTGTCTTTCAAGAAAGAACTTGTAGCCTCTTCTACAAAAAGAATCAAGGAAGGAGCAAGACAACAACCCTACATTACTTTTCCCTGGATGTTGAAATGCTCTAGCCCCAGTGATTAAGACTTGACTATGAGTTGAGAGGAGTCAAGTGCTACCACACCTCTAATCCACTCTTTGGAAGTCCCATTCCCAGAATAGTGCCCAGCAAGAGCTGCCAATCTACTGTCATATGCCTTCTTGAAATTGAGAAGCAACACAATGAGCACTCTCTTCCCGAAGCATGCTAGTTCAGGAACTCTCAATCTAGTCTGTCGTATGACATCTCCAAATGGAAAGGCAAAACATTAAGGCCCTGCTTTTCTGGAGAGTGCTACTGCTGTGGATTCTCAGAAAGGTGTGCTCTCAAACAAACCCATTGTGAGTAGGGTATATGATATTTGGCATCAAAGGAGCTACACTAAGGCCAACCATCTTTGCTAGGGTCTTGTAAGGAACTCCTAGCAATGTGATTGGCCTCCATTGAGTGATCTCTAATCTTTCCCCACTGCCTTTCAGGATGAGGTGAATCAATTCCTCAAACCATCTCTCTAGCATATTTCCTGAAGAGATTGAAGAGAACTTGAGCTGAGAAGGTCCCAATGACTCATAGAAAATGTTCTGGCCAAGCCATCCTCTCTGGTCTATCTCGAGAAAGTTCCGCTCTATCTTGAGAAAGCTCTTGGTCCTATTGCCTTGTTTCTCTTGGAGAACTACAAAGAACATGTATCTCTGCCAAAACCACGGGACTGTCCTTTGATGTGAAAAATGAACTTGCATGCAGCAGGGTTTCCTCCTTTGATACTATCATTGCATCTACCCTCCTGTCCTCATTAGCCTCCACCATATTAAAGTTCCCTCCCAATATCCAAAGGTCAACATGAGGTAAAGACTGATTGAGGGTGGACTAGAGACACTGACAATGTGTTAGTGACAGAATCTGTGCAAACAGATTCATAATTCTAAGTTATTTGTTTTTGTAGATATTGGATTTCTTTACAGCTGGCTGTAGGTTCTAATGTTGGAAAGCTATTCCATGGGTTTAAAGGTTCGGAAATGCTTTAATGGAGTTCCTAGGAGCATCACAATGTACTTCAAAAATTTTTGGGAGATTAGGCAAAATGAAAAATGTTTCTGGTGGCAGTATGTTCCATTCCGTGAGAAGTATTGATGCAATAAATGTGCGATTACAAACATCTAAGATCTGCTTGGCAGGAATAGACAGGGCCCAAGAACCTGGACATGAGTCTGTTAAATTTGCACCTCTTTTGGTGCCTCGCAGCTTTTTGTTTCAGTATTCATTAATATGTCAGATTGCCAGGTCAACATGGATGAGGAGATGGGGAAATAAGGGACAGGAATGGTAGGGACGGGGCATGATGAAGGGTGGGATGGCATGTACGAATGCAATTTACATTAATGAAGATGTGTGGAAGGGGCTGCAATGGGCTGAATAAGTATAAGAATAACCTGAGATTAAGAGCTGAATATAGGCTGAAATGGTTTGAAAATTGGCTGGAATGGTTTGAGATGCAAGAAGATGCACAAAAAAAACACACGGCAAGGACCGCAAATGAGCCAAAGAACTCCAAAATGGGCCAACGTCAGTCAAAACAGGCCAAAACGGCCGTCCATAAGCTGTTGTGGATGGTTTAGAGATGTTGCAGTCAGTTTGGGATGTGTCTCCTGACCTAGAACAGTCTAGGACAACGTTCCCATGCGCTGAGGCCCCATTTGGCCATCCTTTGTAAAATGCTGTTCTCGTAAAAGGGATGAGTTGCACTTTGTTGATGTTTGACAAATAGTCAATTCATGAGTTTTGGCACATGCATTATTGGTGTTTGGCTAGGGCTCTCAATTTTCAGAAGTGTATATTCTCATGCTAATTGTTTCAATTGCAATACTTGCTTTTGCCTACAGGACTCACCTACACTAAACATTTTGATCGAAATCATGTTTGTTGCCAGGAAATAATTTAATTTAAATGATGTTCTGATGCTTATAGCAATGTTTTTGCTATACATTGGTCTAATCACATACATTTTTGCTATAGATAAGAACTTTTTTTAACACTGGGTGACTAAAGTGCATGCTTACGTCCAAAAGAATGTCTTTGTGAATTTCATTGTGCTTTTGAAAAGTTTATCACAGGATAATAATGAGATTATATGCTCATTATTTGATGGGGATTTTAGTGTTTCTTGTCTATTTCTATTCTCAGTGACGTAGAATTACATGATTGCGGTATACATTCCCAATAGATTTACCTAGATATGATGTTGCAAATAATAGAATCATTTTTAAACATTTGTTGAGCTCTGTTACAATATTCTTGCTCTTTTCACAATAAACAAATCTAAGCAAGGCTCTAAGTGACATCTGGGTTCATATTATGTCCATTTTTGCTCTTTGTGAACTCTCGAAAGTTCAGTGAGTTCTACTATGATTAAAACTATGTCTCTTCTTCACCTAGCTTAGTTGGATGTGGACAGCCTCATCTGTGCTGATATAAGCGATGGTTTGGAAAGGATCCCCGTTCCAGCTTCAAATGTGGTAGACAATCCTCCATTCCCTCCAACTGGTAAGTTATTACTTTTTGTTTAGACTACTTTATATGTTCTCGTCATTGATACAACCAAAAGGCTATGTTGTAAATTTTGGTTGCACTTGATAATTATGATCTTGTAGGCTACAAGTATGTGGCTACAAATGAGGTGCAAAAGGGGCTGGGAAGACCACTTCCTGCAAAAGGATGTAGTTGCAAAGGCGAATGTGTCGATGTCTCGAAGTGTTCATGTGCTGCTTTAAATGGAAAACAATTTCCATATGTCTCAAAGAATGGGGGCAGGTAAGATTATGGAGGGCTCATAGTAAAAAAATAACAAATACTTTTTTTTTCCCTTTTCAACAAAACACATCACATCTTATTTGATATTTGGGGCTGTTTTTTGTAACAAAGGCAGAGGAAACTCTTACTAAGCTGTTATGTAAAGGGCTACTATTCATGAAGCAACATTTCGCATGTTGGATTGTGTAAGATTTTGTCATTTTCTAGCTTAGTACTGATTCATTTACAAGCCTTGTAGATTGGTTGAACCAGTTGATGTGGTGTATGAGTGTGGACCCAATTGTGGATGTGGAGCAGAGTGTTCCAATCGAGTCACTCAATATGGTATTCGGTATCGTCTTGAGGTAACGTGCGTAGTGATAGTAGTTTTAAGGAAGTTTGATTCAATGAGGACTCTTTTGTGATCTTTGTCTTGCACAAACTTTTAGGTGTTTAAGACTGCAAACAAAGGTTGGGGTGTAAGGTCATGGGACACTATTCCTCCAGGAGCTCCTGTTTGTGAATATACTGGACTATTAATGAAGACAGCTGATGCGGATGAGATTGATAACAATAATGCTTATATTTTTGAGTTGGATTGTTTGCAAACGATGAAGAGTATTGGTGCTCGCCAGGTTTGACATTTGGCTCATTAGAGAGTTTTGTTAGAAGGGGTTGTGTGGCTTCATAGATGTAAGTAAAATTAGCTTTTTGTGGTTCTTGGTTTTCAATGGTAGCTTTAATTTATTGTGTTGATACAAACTGGGAAGGATTGCTGTTTCTCAACAAACTACCTTCAGAGACCACACGTTACCTTCAAAGACCACATGTTTTCTTTTAGGCTGTCCTTTGATGAACATGTTGGCACTTTTTCTCCTTGGTTTTCCTCTTTTGCAAATCCTTCATGCTTTCGTCTCTGTTTATGTCAACTTTGCTAGTCACCACTTCTTTGCTTGGTATAACCTCACATTTTGTCATAATTGTGTGTAAAAATAATGTTGTGTTGGGGTGTATAGTAAAGTTCACTGCTCCTCATTTTAGGCACGCTGAAGCGGCGCAACCATTTTAGATAGAAATAGTATGGACAAAACACTCTTTCAAGAAACTTCTTGTTTTTTCTCCGCTTTTCTGGTGCATGACCAGATTGCCTCACTTTTGTTTTGTCCTGTGTTTTGTTGGGCGAGCTGGCTGCTCTTCTGTGGAGTCTCATACCATGTGTGTATGCATGTGTGCGCCCACAGGATCTCTTTGTCTCTCTCTAGTGTCACATGGCCCATGGTGTATTGCAGCCTTAACTTGCTCAGTATGTCTTTTCTATGTAGATTGCAGCCTTAACTTGCTCAGCACTTATCGTTTGTTCAATGTTCTTCAATGTTCTTCATTACTACAATTCAAAGACTCTGTTTTTTGCAGTTTTCCTTTCCTTTGTTTTCAAAACTGTGGTATAACCATGAGGTGAATGCATCTGTAAAGAATTTCAAAAACAATTGCTGGCAATTTGTGTTTTTCAAATAGTAGGAATTATCAGGAGATTGTTGTAGAGAACACACGTGAAAAGGAAAGTCTTGACTTTCTAGACACTTTAGTCCATTGCATTGTCCTTTTTGTGCCTTTGATATGAATATCATTGTACAAGGACTATGTAATAGACCGTTCTACTCCTTTTTAATTACAATTTTTAAATTTTGTTTCCCTCCACTTAGTCTCTTGTTTTGAGCAATCCAATAAATATACTTGCTTGCCCAATTGCTTTGTATTTGTAGTCGATTTTGGTTGCATAATGCTCAAAATCATTTTGTCTTTCAAGATGATAATGACAGTCATATAGGAACATACAACAATGACACTGAAATAGAACTCTCGGTACACAAGTAGTGGTTGATCAAGCTACCATGGTTTATCTTGAAAAGACATCAATGTCGATGTTGATTGTACCCATCATTGCCAACAATGTTAAAGTAGCTGAATTTCAATGCTTTTTATGAACTAGTCTTGCTAAAATATTATGCCAACTATAGATTCCTTGCCTTAAGCTTGACCGGCAAGGTGTCTCCTGATGTGGGAACAAGCTAGGAGCAAAGAGAGCTCTCGGTCTCAGCTTCCATCATGAACTTGAATGTCAAAAACTAACTTCAAGATTTGAATCTGTCAGACATAATCGTGTCGTAGTGCTGTGATACGGACATGTATAGCCGGACTAACCGAAAACAATAAACATAAAGAGAAGAGAGAAAGAAACAATAGAGTTCGCATCAAAGTGTCATACTTCTCCCATTCTATTTGAACCCAACACAACATAAGTCCATAATACTAATCAATCGTAGTAATAGATTCGACCAGAAAGACTCAAGTTGATCCTCATGGGAACGGTTGAAACTTTCCTTGAGGGGTAGACTCGAGTGAGCCTAGTTAGCAAACTTTGAGGGTTTTCATCAAAATCTAGGACGGCACTTCCTAGGATATATATTGATGGGCTACTAAGAATGTACTGCCAAGGCAAGCTCGGGCAGGCAATTTGAATATTGAATGTGGAAGGTAGAATGTAGAAGGGCTGTGAGTGTATGAATAGTTGGAGATATTTCAATCTGCACGAAGATGGAGTATAATGCACCCAGTATATGCAGTCGGCCTGCATGTAATGTACCAGACTGCTGTACAAGTTGGGCCGTTAGCTCCAAAAAGTTAGCAACTGTTGGAACTGGCTAACCCGCCATGCCGCAGGGTCCCGACCGCTTGATGGAATTGCCCATGTTGCTTGCAGTGCCCTAGCGATTGCAGATCTGCCTGTCTGACCTGCCTTGAATGCATAGTGTGTTGCCTACATTGCCCTACTTGAGCCAGTGCTCCTCCTATAGGCTACCAAAACTCTAAACAGATGGTGCCCATAGAAATTCATACTTAGGGTCCATAGCACTTGCATATGGGTGAGGCTAGCATGCCCCACCACCATTACTTGCTCATAGTCTCTCTAGCACGAGAGGGTCATGAGGGATGATGACACTAGTAGGGCTAGAAGAAGGATTGTGGTGCCATGGCAACCTTCACTCCCTCTCCTTCTCTTTCACTTCCACTTGTCCTTTCTTCTCGTTCTTTTTCACAATGCCTTGGACTCTTCATGAAGCTTTTCGCCTCTACACCACAAATCTTGAGAAGACCTGAGGTTGGTCAAATTGTTACCATTGGACTTTGACAAGGTGTGTAACAAGATTCATCATCCATTTGACCAAGGTGGGTGGTCAATGCAACCCATGTTCTCAAATCCTTCAATTGGTGGTTGATGAAATCATGAAGAAATACTCTTCTCTTTCCAATCAAAGTAGTCATGTGTCATCGAGCATGGAAGAGACTCAAGAGGAGGTCGTCAACCCTTAATACAGAAGTGGTTACTTTTGAAATCCCTAATCCTAGTCTATGCACCTTAATGGTCTTGGGCTTCATTGCCATCGTTGGAAGCAAAAGGCCATGTAGAGGAGCTTCGCTACAAGAAGCTACGGGTGCTATTTCTGATCCTTTATCTTTTTTAGCTTCCTTCTTGAAGAGGGTAGTAATTTCTTGATTCAACACTTAATTATAGCAATTACCAAAGAAATATAAATTGAAATACACAAGTTACCTTAATAGTTGTGGATATTAGACACCTTGTTGGCCCCAAAACTGGCACCCCTTTCGGTATTTCTTTACCTTAAATTGCTAATGAATTGAGTATAAGCTAAGACTTCAAATTGCTCATGGATGGAGTACAAGCTAAGATTTCACAATCAAAAGGCCCTTGTTGTATAAACAATTAGCAAGCAATTTGGAGTGATTGCCCCTTGATTTTCATTGAGGACTTGCACAAATGGAACCACCAATTAACCAAATGCTATCCTAATTCACAATGGATGGCTTGACATTTGAAATTCTTGTCAATTCCACGAATTTTGGGTGTTGATCTCAGTGTATGATACTATTGTGATGGCACCGGTCTCAAGGTGATTGCTAAATCCTAATTTCAGCAGAAATCTAGAGTTTACAGTAGAAATTCTAATGTTGTCCAACAAATTTGATTGAGGTATGTCGAGAATGATAGATCTTTTTAGAATTGATGGGAGAAGTTGAGAGAAAGCCAAGATGAGAAATATTTAATATTCTTCGCGAGAAAACCCTAAAATTTGCATGTTGCCTACTCCACTCTGCATTTAATGCAGTTACCTATACTATTGCCAGGCAGCTCCAAAATATTGCCACTTGATTAGCAATGCTATTACCAATCTCTAGACGGTATCTCCTTGTTGTCCATTGGCTAGTGAGACCCCTAGATAGCTCTCTTTTGCAACAAATTATTATTTGATCACAAAATGGATGAGTAGCTTCCTCTCTTTCTCTCTCCCAGGCTGTATACTAATTGAATGATTGAGATGTAGCCCCCAAAAACGTTATCTCGGTTAGCATGGGTATTTTTGCCAAGTGGCAATTTTTTAAAGCCATGTCTCAACATTATCTAGTCATTGAATTAAATTTCAAGATTAAATAATCCTAAGAATTAATTGGTTGGGCCATTTGCAGCTTGGAGTGGTTTTCAATTTTTGTTGACCCTTAGATTGTTGGTATTAATTAATTAATTGATGCGAATTCCTAGTGTTGACATTTATTGGTTAAACAATTATCCTAGGTTCAATTTTGAGATTAACTGACGACCAATATCTAATCGACATAGCTTATCACAACTTTTACCTTTGACACTCACTACGTCCTTGGGGTCCATGGCCTTTACCATGAAATAATTGCCATGTGTATTACATTTGTGAAACAACCTTGCATATTTGATTATTAAGTAAATCAAAAGTTAGCGGCATGTCAAAATCTCACATTCTTGTAAACTTTTCTCAAAGAGAGACAAGGAAATGCGGAGACAGAGATTACACACACTCTCATTGATGCAATCTCCCATTTCATTCACTTCAAATGGATAGGTGGAGAGTAATAGGTAAAGCTTTATTGCTATAGTTGGTCCATGCAAGAGATTATATGATGTCATCTACAATGACATGCGGATCGGGAAGCTTGACAAGGAGAGCGAGAGAATTAATAAATCTCTAGAGTCCATGCCTACCGTATTGGCAAAGTATGGTTGCACCATATTTCTCGACTGATTGAGTGATAGGAAGAAACATGATATCTTGAATATACTTGTTTTTTCAGCTCTGGGTATTTGTTTCTTGTGGGCCTTGGATTTGAGGCAAAGAGGGTAAAGAAAAACGAGAGCTTTTATAGATACATATATGCCATAAGCTATTATTGATGTAATCTTAAAAATCAAAATTTTAATTTTAATTTATAGTTGATTATTAATTTTTCGTTTCAATCTATAGTTTTAGGAATCTTTCAATTTATCTCACTTATAAGTTGTCACGACTCATGACTCATGAATCATGAGTCATGACTCGTTTTTCTATCTCCCCTAACTCTAATTTCCATTTCTTATCTCATCATTCATGATTCATGAATCAAGATTTATTTATCCTAATATCTCTTCCACTATATCTACACTCTTGATCTTGATTCTCATCTATCTTCTCTTCTCTTGTACCATGTAGGGTGGTGTGGCCAACGTGGTGCAAGTGGTCATTGACAATGTCTTTAATTGTCAGAGGATGAAAGACTTGCTTGAAGCGGAGTTTCCGTATATATTTTGAATCTCGTGTGCCACTCATTTTATTGACTTTTCATAGAAAACATTGGATCACCTAATTGGGTGAAAAAGATTATTGCGGATGCTTGCCATATTTGTAGATAGCTATTGTTCGCACTTGCAATGATGTGCAGTTGGAAAATCCCTCTTAGATCTGTTTTGTTGTCATATGGTTGCTTTAAGAGTGACTCTATGATGTCAAAAATAAAATTCAGTAAGATATGGTCTTAGAGAAATTCAAGCTATCGTTGTAGGAGAAGCCACTCTTGATTGTAGCATAGGGCAAAGCCATTCAGAGGCTTTCCTTTAGAGAGACATTTTGGGATGATATATGTGTATAGATCCTAGCTATCACACTCTTGTATAGGGTATGTCGGATGAGTGACATGGAGGGTGCCACCTTAGGGATTCTTATATACTTTATAAGACATGCTTAAGAGAGACATTCTAGCATGATATATGTGCATAGCTCCTAGTGATCACTTGCTTGTATAGGTATGGTGCATGAGTGGTATGGTTTTTGGTCGAGAAAAGATATAAATGGATGAGACGACCCATCCATGGTCTTGTTGCTCTCTTATATCTTGCATATTGATCTCCATCTCTTTTCATGAATCAAGAGTTGGCATTGGATGAGGACTAGCATGCATCATTTCTATAAGAAATCATCAACTTCTGCGACTGAATAGAAATTGCTTTAGCCTGTGCTTTGTGTTGAAAGAGGCTCTCTTTGGTCGTGCCTCTATTTTGGTGGGAATCTTTTGGATATGAAGTATGCAATATTCGAAACATTGCCTTTAGATTGCTTGTACATGCGAGTCGAACTTTTGAAGTTGAAAGTTTGTAATTTTTACTTGTAAGTTCTCTCCTAGACTCTCCTAGAGATTGCATCTTGAAGAGTTCATAATCTTTGATTGTTATGTGAAGTTTAAACATTGAATATTATTTTAATTTTTTGCACAATGTAGTTTGTAATTTTTACTTGTAAGTTCTCTCCTAGACTCTCCTAGAGATTGCATCTTGAAGAGTTCATAATCTTTGATTGTTATGTGAAGTTTAAACATTGAATATTATTTTAATTTTTTGCACAATGTAGGATTGCGTGACTAGTGCATCTAAGTGAAGTTGGTCAGCATACTCTCTCATACATACAAGATCCAAAATAAGTTGAGCACACGATAGTTAGAGCGGCAATAAAAGGTAAAGAGTGACTAATTTATTGTTGCTCGAACTTATGTCTACATGAGATAATTGGTCAGAAAGCTAAACCCTAAGTTAAAACTATAATACTTCAATGTCTTTCATAGTTAAATTTGAATCTTCATATACAAGTTACAAAAGTCAAGTTATCGTTTTGCTATAGTTAGATGAATGTTGATGAGTTAAAGTTGAGCCGGTTCACCTTAAAGAGTGTCAACAAAGAGCAAAATGAGGAGTAGGAGGCCATCCATAGGAATCTCTACATGGAGCTTCAGTAGATTATGATATAGTCGGATGCATCAATTGGGGGTGTTGTGTTGTTGCTCAAGTTGTTAGCACTAGGACGATCCTTACAGTAGCCATGAGGACTTACGTAAGGCGAGGTTGGGGTAGTTCTTCAATTGGGCATGCAGTTATTGTAAAGGATGCTCTAGTTAGAGAGTTTGAGTATGATAATGACAAGAATGCCAGGAGTGATGAAGACTTTGGGCTGTTGTTTGAGGCCTCTTTTAGTAAGGGTAGCTCTCCACGTTTCGATATATGTGGGCTTGGTGACAAGTCGTCATGAGTGATGAGCCATTTTGTATTTTGTCATTTAGAGTCTTTTTAGGAGCATTGAGTGATAGCATGCGCCATGGCTAATGCTGTTTTCTATCTTTTTCTCTCACTCGATTGAACATATTGGAGTTTAGTTGGCTTTACTTTCAATTCTCATATGGCCTTGCAATTGTTGTCTAAACTCAAATTCATGGAAAGTTTATGCTTTTCATGATCTATTTTTAAGTTACATTTTTTATTTTTTAAGTTACATTTTTTATGTGTGTAGACTAATTGATATATAATCTTTAAACAAACGTATCAAATGACATCTTTTGTTCTTAAAAATTTGTGTACATTCTATGACGTAAATATTCGTGTACTAAACATATCGTACTATATCTACAAAACCACCTTTGATGACATTGGTTTGTGACACTTATCAATTGTCAAAAAAGACTCTTGGGTTAAGAGGTTGTTGAGTGATTTGTGACCTGTAAGTATGTTGGGTAGGGCTTGTATAATCATCATTGGGTGGTGTCTTCTACAAGCAAAGTTCACATATGATGGGCATTGGTGGCTCAACAGAAAGTTGTCATCGGTATTAGTTGTCTAAACATTGAGCTTGTGTAAAGATGTGTAGGTTTGGCCAATTGCACAAGAGTCCTCATCAGATAGTCCCACATCTATGTATCTTATTTATATCAAGCAATGGTTGCATGTTAGGGAGAGTACATGGTCTTGGTAGAGTGCCATCTTTGTGCCTCAGCATCTTGTTGGTTTGTCTCTCTTGACCATGTCCAACTTGACCGTGCATTACTTGATCATTTGGTTTTACTCATGGAAACTGAGCTGCTGTCCCATAATAGATATCAACCTTTAGATACTAGCACCAATTGTTGCGAGGACTTCAAGGCTAGTCTCTAGAGGCCCAAGCATATATGATCAAGGCAAGGCAAGATAAGACTCAGATCTGAGCTTTTTCTTATTGCAAAGGAAGATTACCTAATGGAGCATTTGTGGTGTTTGCTCTCGTAGCAAAGAACATGATATGTGTATGCCTTGTATAATAATGATTGGGACATGCTTTGTGTTCAGGATAAGAAATAGAAATAAGTTGTAGGATTGTTTAATGCCATAGGTTCAATTTGTTTATTGCCGGATTTCTTGTGAAGCAAGAGTTTGGTGTGTTGATGATTGTTTACAAGAAGTTTCAGCTTGTCCTAGTAAGAAATGATATATTTTTCAAATATCTTGTGGTTGAAATCATGCACGAGGGTAATCTTACGGTTGGTTGGTGTTTATGTGCCAAGGGATGTCTTGCATTGATGTGATTTATGGGGGTAATTGCAATTGTGCGTTTGTGTTTGTGGACCATATTTATTAATGAGGAATTTCAAGATGTGTCTGATCCATCCCATTGTACCTCTAGACATTGTGTAATGAATGCACTGGAAGGTGATGATTGAAATGAGTTCGCATTAAGGTTTTGAAGCTAGACCAATGCGCTTGGCTATGTTCATGTCCCCATGGTTATACTTTCCATTCTCTACAACATTTGGTAGCTTTGAGGTAGTTGTATCATATGTATATTATGTATGATGATGGGCTCTTTCTAGAGATCTTAGAAATGAATGCTTAGAATAGTATGTTTAGATCACTTTTCATTGGAGTTTATAATGCTTAGACAATGACTCTTATTTTTGTGAATTTCGTGAGTAGGTTGCCTGTGGGCTTAGTGCCTCCTTTCTAGGGCATGAAGTATTTAATGGTTACATGATATGATTGCCAGATCAAATTTTCCTTGAGTTCCATTGTAAAGGGATATCATGCTTCGATTTGTAGATTGGTAATGTGCAGAGAGTCTCCAAAGATTCTGAAATTTATATTGCTTCCCTTTGTAGCAGGTAGAGATTGCATGTAGCAAAGGAATTGTTGGCATTGGTTTCTGTCGTTTCTCCTTGTACATCATTGGATCTTTATGCATGAACTGTTCTAGCCTGTGTTTCATGTGTGTGATCTGTTCTTCATGTCTTTTCATTTCTTTCTGTAGCCAAGATTCTCTAGCAATTGCTTTGTCATGACCAGTTGTCTCTGTGATTGAGTAGATTGTTCTACCAATCCGAGAGAGTAGAGTTCTGCTGTCCGATGTTTGTAGGTGATGCCAAATTTGGTTGACCAAAAGGTGTATGGGACAAGATGCTGTAGGATATCCGTGCCAATAAGAAGATCATATTTCATTTGTCTCATAAGCTGAATTTCTATTGGTACTTTGATTTTATCAAAGTGGAGATAAGCCTGGGTTATATGGATGAGTGTAATCTTCTTATTATTGGAGAGTTCTACTATAATAGGTGTGGAAACCTTTATACATTTTTTGGGAAAGAGCTCAAATGGAGCAATAGTAAGATTAGATCCTGTGTCTAGTAGAGCATCAACATGTAAAGAAAACTGTGGCATATTTTTAAGTTGAACACATACCATGGGAATGGGTCCACCAGTGTCTAAGGCATTGACTTTGAAAGTACGTGCCTTATGTAGTCTGATCTCGTTTACCGGGGTTGTAGAAGTAGGCCCTCTTTGGGAAGTAGAAGGCATTTCTTGTATTTCCCTTAGGATATCAGTTGTATTTTCTGCTAGATCTTTCTAGTTAGAGAGAATTCTTCTGTACACTTTGCATAAGGACTTAATTTCTTGTTGCATTTGGAAAAATGCGTTGACCATTTCTTCTCCTGTATTTCGAGTAGCATTTGTTGTAGATTGTAGCAGCTGAGATGCAGTCCTTGGCTAATGTAGACTTTCTAATTTATGTGGTATGAACATATTTGCCTGAGTTTCTGTTTCTGGAGCTAAAGTTTCTGGTTTAGGCAAATCATAGGGATTAGAGAAAAATACTTTTTTTATTTTTTCCTTTGTCTTTTTGGTTTTCGAGGACGTTGTCTCAATATCATAGGTGTCAGATGATTCAGAGAAATCATCTTTCTTTTGTTTGCCTTTGAGATCTTTTGGATAGGCAGTAAAAGCTGAAGCCATTAATTTTGGTTTTCTTCCTTCTGAGAAATAAGACTTATACGCATTGACTAGATGAAAATTGTGTGCAATAATAGTGTCTTGATCCGTGACTTTTGTTGCGTCAGAAACAGAAACAGTGTCGCCTTCTTTTTCTTCTTGGTCTGTACCTGCTTCCTCAGTAGTGTTTTCTTCTTCCTCAGCAATGTGCCATGAGGTGGAAAAGTCTGTTGTATCAGAAACTTTTGAGCTAGAAGATTCTGTCTCATACGAGTCTATCTCTGAGTCTATCTCTTCTTCATTGTCATATTCTTTATCAGAACCAGTATCATACTCACTATCATATGAGTATTCTGTTTCAGAATAGTTGTCATATGAGTAACAGCTGTCATAGTCAATGTGATGTTGCATCATATTGACTTTGCCTGCATTTGCTTTTGCCCGTTCTTTCTTTTTTGGACATTTGTTCGCCAGATGAGACGAACTTTCGCAAATGAAACATTTCAATTTCTTTTTCTTTGTTTCATCTATATGTTCTTGTGTATACTGTGATTTTCCTTTTGAAGATTTGTAGGATTTTCTTGAGTTTCTTGAGTTTCTTGAGTATCTTGAATACTTTGGATTTCTACCATCTTGTTTGTTGAAAAAAGACTTACTATGAGAATAGTTTCTATGATACCTGGGGAGATGGTGATGTCTATGGTGACGATGTCTGAACTTTGGTGTGTTGTCACATGAGCATTTGTCACATCCGAATTCCATGTCGAATTTGTGTGCTTGCTTGCATATAGATTGAGAAAACCTTTGAATGAGTTGTATCATCTTCTGATGCTGACAAACTTCTTTGACTGTTTGTTCTATAGTTTGTATAATCTGGCGAACACTATCTGTGAAATCCCTATTTTCATTTTTTATTTTCTGTTTACAGTAGAATGGAATAGGTTTTGGAAAAGAACACACAAGATGTTCTTTCATGGTGTTATCATGGGCTCCTAAGCTTTCATACAATAAATCCCTTATATATATCAAGTATTCTTTATACAAGCGAGGGTCGCAAAGCTTAGATTTGAAGAATGCTTCACGAGCTTCTAGAACATCATCAAGTTTGTTTCCTACTAGTTCTTCTAGTAGTAACTCAAAGAATATCTGCACAGGATCTGGACTTTGTGCTATTGCAGCTTTTATCTGTGGATGTGTTGATGTCCACCAATGCTTGATTCCACCGACAAATTCATGTGTAATGGCATTTAGAATGTGAATCCTGCTAGTCTGGGGTTCGTCCACTATTTTTTGTCCTGCATATGTATAGATCGTGTAGATTAGAAGTTTTATTTCTTCAGGTGTTTTTTCATCTATGGACCAGGTAGAGAAGTTTCCAACTTTCTCTGGAACTTCAATTTTAGTGTAAAATTTGGTATGAGATGATTTAGAGGTAGATCAAGATTTAGTTGCATTCAAAGAAGCAGTTTGCATAGTAGAATGATGTGCATTCATCTGTGCTCTGAGAATACCAGTGGGAGATTTAGACCTGTTCTTTCTTTTTTGGACATTTGTTCGCCAGATGAGACGAACTTCCGTAAATGAAACATTTCAATTTCTTTGTCTTTGTTTCATCTATATGTTCTTGTGTATACTGTGATTTTTCTTTTGAAGATTTATAGGAATTTTTTGAGTTTCTTGAGTATCTTGAATACTTTGGATTTCTACCATCTTGTTTGTTGAAAAAACACTTACTATGAAAATAGTTTCTATGATACTTGGGGAGATAGTGATGTCAATTGTGACGATGTCTGAACTTTGGTATGTTGTCACATGAGCATTTGTCACATCCGAATTCCATGTGGAATTTGTCTGCTTGCTTGTATATAGATTGAGGAAACCTTTGGTTGAGTTGTGTCATCTTCTGATGCTGACAAACTTCTTTGACTGTTTGTTCTATAGTTTGTATAATCTGGCGAACACTATCTGTGAAATCCCTATTTTCATTTTTTATTTTCTTTTTACAGTAGAATGGAATAGGTTTTGGAAAAGAACACACAAGATGTTCTTTCATGGTGTTATCATGGGCTCCTAAGCCTTCATACAATAAATCCCTCATACATATCAAGTATTCTTTATACAAGCAAGGGTCGCAAAGCTTAGATTTGAAGAATGCTTCACGAGCTTCTAGAACATCATCAAGTTTGTTTCCTACTAGTTCTCCTAGTAGTAACTCAACGAATATCTGTTCGGGATCTGGACTTTGTGCTATTGTTGCTTTTACCTCTGGATGTATTGATGTCCATCAATACTTGATTCCACCGACAAATCCATTTGTAATGGCATTTAGAATGTCAATCCTGCTAGTTTAGGCTTTCTCCATTATTTTCTGTCCTGCATATGCATACATCATGTAGATTCAAAAGTTTTATTTCTTCAGGTGTTTTTCCATCTATGGACCAGATAGAGAAGTTTCCAACTTTCTCTGGAACTCCAATTTTAGTGTAAAATTTAGTATGAGATGATTTGGAGGTAGATCCAGATGTAGTTGCATTCAAAGAAGCAGTTTGCATAGTAGAATGATGTGCATTTATTTGTGCTCTGAGAATACCAGTGGGAGATTTAGACCTGTGAGGATTGATGGGTGTGAATTCTTCTTCAATCGCACTGTCACTATCTTCGTCTGAAGATGTGAAGGTGTAGGCTATTCTTTCTTCAAAGTAAGCCTGATCCCTAGGATACCACGCTGGTGTTTCAACAGTGGGTAGATCCGGTGGTGTCTGTAGAATACTTTCACCCATATATCTAGAGTTCAATCGGTTATGAACATTCCTTGTAAGGTCTTCATCATCTTGTTGTTCAGGGTCGATGCACAGTGGCATATTTTCAAGAACAAGATTTTCTTCCCGAACTCTTCTGATCTTTTCTAGGTCAAGATCGATATCATCAAAGGCTAATTTGTAATGTGAATCTGACCAGTCAGGAAACATCAATTCCAAGTATTAGGATAGTTCTAATGCTGTAGAGCCTGGATATACTGTCTTTTGAAACAGTGAAGGTTTTGTGGGGGTCTGAGACTATGTATCAGTGGGTTGACAATATATGTCTTGGATTTGTTGTAAGAGATCTTCAGAATCATCTTCATCTTGTAGATTTTCATAGCAGAACAAATCGTTTTCATCTAATGTAGTGGCTTTAGGACTTTCAGTAGAAGAAGTATGAGTAGAAGTACCTTCACCCGTAGATATAATCTCTTTTTTTTTTCCCTTTGCTAGAAATGTGCATGTTCAATGCGTCAGTTGCTGATGAACAAAAGTATGAAGTCCATCCTTTATGAAGCCTTTTGTTGGAGAAGGTAGACCAATCTGTAGCCATCCTTGGCGTATGTACTACTGCTGAAGATACATTAGTAGCTTGCTTCACAATAATATTTTTCTGTGTCTGTTGACATAAAACAAGTAATTGGTCTGCGGTTTGCTGAAGAGAATCCATTTTTTCCATAAGTCCTGAAAGGGCCAAATGTGTCCAATTGGCTGTCTGGCGTTTAAGAATGACCATTTTGAGGACGTAAATAAAGAGCAGCTTTATAGTTGTTCTTTTCATACTCAAAAGTCTGGATGACATTGAGAACAGATGAAGAAGCTTTTTCTATAAGCTTTTGACAATGCATGCAAGCTCCATGGACAACTTGATCATGAGAGCAAGGCTGTGTATGGAATTTTAGAAGATTGGTTCCCTGAGAAGAAGAAACCTTTAGTTGTGGTTAAACCACTGCCTTCGGATGTTCTGGAGTGTTCTGTCTCTGTGGAAGTAGCAATGTTTTTCCTTTTTTATTTTGTACTTTGATAATTGTTGGAGGAAGTAATTCTTTTTTCCTAATAGAGCTAATGTCAAGGTTCCATTCTGTAGGTAATTTTATTTCTGATCAGTTAATACAGTCAGGTAAGAACATCTGAGTAACTTCATGAGATTTCATAATAATAGTCTGTGCTTTATCTGTTGAAGAATTAACTCCTTCAATCAACTTGGGTATGGCTAAAGACATACAGCAAAATACCATTCTGTATTGGATAGCTAAATGTGCAGAAGATGCTTTCATTTGTAATCCTATAGTTCTAATGTGTAACATTAGAAGGTCTGAAAAATAAGGATCATCAACTGCTATGACATAATTAGGTCTGAGTTCAAAGAATATTGGACCATTAGACAGAGATGATACTGCAGCTCCTACTATCATGTCTTGTAATTCTAAATGTCTAGTGTCTAAAACTGTTGCTATACAAGAAGCATTTAATCCTTCACGAAACAGAGGAATAATATCTATGGCAATATAGCCGAGATGTAGATAAGGGTATTCAATTTTGTTTTGTTGTTTTTGGATTTTGGGATAGACTAATGATAGCAAATTCACATGCTGATCTTTTGAAAGAGAGTCTCCAACAGTTAAAATACCTTGGTCTTCGATGAACATGGTAGATGCCTTGAACTTGAAAATTCTATTTTCCCCATAGATTTGAGATGCACCAATTTCTGGAAGAATCCATTTCGAACTGGGTTGGGCTTCATCAACTATGATTGTAGAGTTCCCAAGAGACTTGTAGCGTTCTGAGAGATGTTTGAAAGTAGTAGAAAATGCATTCCCAACTTGCTTGGATGCCATTTACTGGACGTGAGAGGACGGAAGTGCTCGAAAAACGGCAACACGGTACATACAAAGCCTCAATGCCTTACAGATGAGCTATGCCTCGTTATGTCACTGACTATCTCACTTCACTCAAGTATAGGAATGAAAATACTCTGCTCAGATGAGCTATGCCTCGTTATGTTACACATTAGAACTATAGGATTACAAATGAAAGCATCTTCTGCACATTTAGCTATCCAATACAGAATGGTATTTTGATGTATGTCTTTAGTCATACCCAGGTTGATTAAAGGAGTTAATTCTTCAACAGATAAAGGACAGACTATTATTATGAAATCTGATGAAGTTACTCAGAGGTTCTTACCTGACTGTATTAACTGATCAGAAATAAAATTACCTACAGAATGGAACCTTGACATTAGCTCTATTAGGAAAAAAGAATTACTACTTTAAAAATTATCAAAGTTCAAAATAAAAAAAGGAAAAACATTGCTACTTCCACAAAGACAGAACACTGCAGAACATCCGAAGGCAGTGGTTTAACCACAACTAAAGGTTTCTTCTTCTCAGGGAACCAATCTTCTAAAATTCCATACACAGCCTTGCTCTCATGATCAAGTTGTCCATGGAGTTTGCATGCATTGTCAAAAGCTTATAGAAAAAGCTTCTTCATCTGTTCTCAATGTCATCCAGACTTTTGAGTATGAAAAGAACAACTATAAAGCTGCTCTTTATTTACGTCCTCAAAATGGTCATTCTTAAACGCCAGACAGCCAATTGGACACATTTGGCCCTTTCAGGACTTATGGAAAAAATGGATTCTCTTCAGCAAACCGCAGACCAATTACTTGTTTTATGTCAACAGACACAGAAAAATATTATTGTGAAGCAAGCTACTAATGTATCTTCAGCAGTAGTACATACGCCAAGGATGGCTACAGATTGGTCTACCTTCTCCAACAAAAGGCTTTATAAAGGATGGACTTCACACTTTTGTTCACCAGCAACTAACGCATTGAACATGCACATTTCTAGCAAAGGGAAAGAAAAAGAGATTATACCTACGGGTGAAGGTACTTCTACTCATACTTCTTCTACTGAAAGTCCTAAAGCCACTACATTTGATGAAAACGATTTGTTCTGCTATGAAAATCTACAAGATGAAGATGATTCTGAAGATCTCTTACAACAAATCCAAGACATATATTGTCAACCCACTGATACATAGTCTCAGACCCCCACAAAACCTTCACTGTTTCAAAAGACAGTATATCCAGGCTCTACAGCATTAGAACTATCCTAATACTTGGAATTGATGTTTCCTGACTGGTCAGATTCACATTACAAATTAGCCTTTGATGATATCGATCTTGACCTAGAAAAGATCAGAAGAGTTCGGGAAGAAAATCTTGTTCTTGAAAATATGCCACTGTGCATCGACCCTGAACAACAAGATGATGAAGACCTTACAAGGAATGTTCATAACCGATTGAACTCTAGATATATGGGTGAAAGTATTCTACAGACACCACCGGATCTACCCACTGTTGAAACACCAGCGTGGTATCCTAGGGATCAGGCTTACTTTGAAGAAAGAATAGCCTACACCTTCACATCTTCAGACGAAGATAGTGACAGTGCGATTGAAGAAGAATTCACACCCATCAATCCTCACAGGTCTAAATCTCCCACTGGTATTCTCAGAGCACAAATAAATGCACATCATTCTACTATGCAAACTGCTTCTTTGAATGCAACTACATCTGGATCTACCTCCAAATCATCTCATACTAAATTTTACACTAAAATTGGAGTTCCAGAGAAAGTTGGAAACTTCTCTATCTGGTCCATAGATGGGAAAACACCTGAAGAAATAAAACTTTTGAATCTACATGATGTATGCATATGCAGGACAGAAAATAATGGAGAAAGCCTAAACTAGCAGGATTGACATTCTAAATGCCATTACAAATGGATTTGTCGGTGGAATCAAGTATTGATGGACATCAATACATCCAGAGGTAAAAGCAACAATAGCACAAAGTCCAGATCCCGAACAAATATTCGTTGAGTTACTACTAGGAGAACTAGTAGGAAACAAACTTGATGATGTTCTAGAAGCTCGTGAAGCATTCTTCAAATCTAAGCTTTGCGACCCTTGCTTGTATAAAGAATACTTGATATGTATGAGGGATTTATTGTATGAAGGCTTAGGAGCCCATGATAACACCATGAAAGAACATCTTGTGTGTTCTTTTCCAAAACCTATTCCATTCTACTGTAAAAAGAAAATGAAAAATGAAAATAGGGATTTCACAGATAGTGTTCGCCAGATTATACAAACTATAGAACAAACAGTCAAAGAAGTTTGTCAGCATCAGAAGATGACACAACTCAACCAAAGGTTTCCTCAATCTATATACAAGCAAGCAGACAAATTCCACATGGAATTCGGATGTGACAAATGCTCATGTGACAACATACCAAAGTTCAGACATCGTCACAATTGACATCACTATCTCCCCAAGTATCATAGAAACTATTTTCATAGTAAGTGTTTTTTCAACAAACAAGATGGTAGAAATCCAAAGTATTCAAGATACTCAAGAAACTCAAAAAATTCCTACAAATCTTCAAAAGAAAAATCACAGTATACACAAGAACATATAGATGAAACAAAGAAAAAGAAATTGAAATGTTTCATTTGCGGAAGTTCGTCTCATCTGGCGAACAAATGTCCAAAAAAGAAAGAACAGGCAAAAGCAAAATCAGCCAAAGTGAATATGATGCAACATTACATTGACTATGACAGCTGTTACTCATATAACAACTATTCTGAAACAGAATACTCATATGATAGTGAGTATGACACTGGTTCTGATAAAGAAGATGACAATGAAGAAGAGATAGACTCAGAGATAGACTCGTATGAGACAGAATCTTCTAGCTCAGAAGTTTCTGATACAACAGACTCTTCCACCTCATGGCACACTGTTGAGGAAGACGAAAACACTACTGAGGAAGCAGGTACAGACCAAGAAGAAGAAGAAGGCGACACTGTTTCTGTTACTTAGGCAACAGAAGTCACGAATGAAGACACCATCATTGCACACAATTTTCATCCAGTCAATGCGCATAAGTCTTATTTCTCAGGAGGAAGAAAACCAAAATTAATGGCTTCAGCTTTTACTGCCTATCCAAAAGATCTCAAAGGCAAACAAAAGAAAGATGATTTCTCTGAATCATCTGACACCTATGATATTGAGACAACGTCCTCGAAAACTAAAAAGACAAAGGAAAAAATAAAAAAAGAATTTATCTCTAATCCCTATGATTTGCCTAGACCAGAAACTTTAGCTCCAGAAACAGAAACTCAGGCAAATATGTTCATACCACATAAATTAGAAAGTCTACATTAGCCAAGGACTGCATCTCAGCTGCTACAATCTACAACAAATGCTACTCGAAATACAGGAGAAGAAATGGTCAACGCATTTTTCCAAATGCAACAAGAAATTAAGTCCTTATGCAAAGTGTACAGAAGAATTCTCTCTAACTAGAAAGATCTAGCAGAAAATACAACTGATATCCTAAGGGAATTACAAGAAATGCCTTGTACTCTCCAAAGAGGGCCTACTTCTACAACCCCGGTAAACGAGATCAGACTACATAAGGCACGTACTTTCAAAGTCAACGCCTTGGACACTGGTGGACCCATTCCCATGGTATGTGTTTCAACTTAAAAATATGCCACAGTTTTCTTTACATGTTGATGCTCTACTAGACACAGGATCTAGTCTTACTATTGCTCCATTTGAGCTCTTTCCCAGAAAATGTATAAAGGTTTCCACACCTATTATAGTAGAACTCTCCAATAATAAGAAGATTACACTCATCCATGTAACCCAGGCTTATCTCCACTTTGATAAAATCAAAGTACCAATAGAAATTCAGCTTATGAGACAAATGAAATATGATCTTCTTATTGGCACGGATATCCTACAACATCTTGTCCCATACACCTTTTGGTCAACCAAATTTGGCATCACCTACAAACATCGGACAACAGAACTCCCTCTACTCCCTCGGATTGGTAGATTAATCTACTCAATCACAGAGACAACTGGTCATGACAAAGCAATTGCTAGAGAATCTTGGCTACGGAAAGAAATGAAAAAGCATGAAGAACAGATCACACACTTGCAACACAGGCTAGGATAGTTCATGCATGAAGAACTAATGATGTACAAGGAGAAACAACAGAAATATGCAATCTCTCTACCCATACAACCACATGCAATTCCTACCAAGGCAGTATATCAAGGCATGAAGGAAGAGGATTTAATGCTCTGTAAAGAAGAGATACAATCTCTCCTGGAAAAAGGATTGATTGAGCCTACAAATTCCCCTTGGGCGTGCCAGGCTTTCTATGTCAACAAGCACTCCGAGCAGAAACGTGGCAAGAAGAGAATGGTTATAAATTATAAACCATCTAAGAAATATCTCATCGGCCATGGACATCCTATCCCTCTAAAAGATCTATTGCTAAAAAGGATAAAAAAGACTAATGTATTTAGCAAGTTTGATCTTAAATTTTGGATTTTGGCAATTATTCCTCAAAAAGGAAGACAGATATAAGACAGTCTTCTGTGTTCCCCATGGACACTACCAATGGACAGTCCTTCCCTTCGGCATTAAAGTAGCACCCACTAAATTCCAGGAGTGGTCTGATGTAATTTTTGGGAATTTTCCTTTTTGTCTCACATACATAGATGATATTCTAATATTTTCTGAAACTATTGAAGATCATCTAGATCATCTATCCCAGGTTGCCACTGCAGTCGAAGCCGCCTGCATGGTATTATCACCAACCAAGTCCCTCATGTTTCAATCTACTATTGATTTTCTTGGCATAGAAATTTCACAGGGACAGATCAGACTGGAAGACCATGTCTTGAAAAAGCTTGTAGATATGCCAGATACTCTCACATCAGTCAAACAATTACAACAATTTTTAGGTTGCTTAAATTGGGTTAATTCCTCGGCACCCAATATTGCAAACTACACGAATGACTTATATCCCTTATTACGGAAAGACAAGTTCCACTGGGATCCCATTCACACTATAGCTGTACAACAAATCAAGCAGCTAATCAGCAATCTTCCCCCCCTAAGATTGCCCTTCGGACATCCCTTAATGCTGTATACGGATGCATCTGATGCTGGGTGGGGCGCTGTCTTTGTGAAGAAGAAAAAGAACCAATCACACTTCACCCATGTAGATATGCTTCAGGGATTTTCTCTCCCACTCAGAAAAATTATCCTTCGTACCAAAGAGAAATCCTCGCCATGATTAAAGCCATAAAGGCTTTTCGGTTCTTTGTAGAATTTGTTCCTTTCACCATCAGAACAGACTTAAAGCATGTACCTGGCTACTTAACCAAAAAGGCACCTAATGAAATAGGGAACAAAAGACTTCTTAGGTGGTCACTCTTTTTTGATGCTCTTGACGTCACCTTCGAGCACGTACCGGAAATCCATAACACTGTAGCAGATTTACTTTCCCGAAAACCACCTTGACGTAACCAACAGACATGTTGTACAATATTCCTTTACTTTTTCAAAAGCCATTTATCTGTTCCCGCCTAAAGGCTCCAATGTAACTTTATTGATTCCCTCTCCTTTCAACCTTTGAGCGGGAAACCATATGCTCAATTTCATATGCCTATAAAAGGCTCTCATTTGTAACTCTTGTAAACACGCAATAGAAGCAATCTAAGCATTACTTCAGAGAGCAAGTCTCAAACAATACCAAGTCTTCATATCTTCTTGTCTTGACTCTTGCCCTTCATATCTGCACCTGCGCATACTGGTTTATATGCATATATCATTTCATCTGAGCTCTCATTCTTTTGGTTGATTCTTAAGAGGATGCTTCTTTGATCTCATCAATCACTTTCAACATAAATATTACTAAGGGTTGCATGTCTCTTTTGCAGAAGAAAATTTTATGCGGTTGTGACATGATAGTAATGAGACACTTGTGTATCCCTAGACTATTGTGTATATGTGTTGGCAATTCTTTATAGATGTACTCGGGTCATATCAGCCCATGTTAGATAGAATTGTTGATGCTTAAGTTTGTGTTTTATGAGCTGATTTGGAATAAGGTTTTTTGAGAAGTGGATGCGATGATGGAAGCGTAGAAGACTGTTGTAACAGATTGCACAACACAAGAGAAGAGACAATATAAGAAAACAAAAGCACACCACAAAGGAAGAACTGAGAGATATGTATCGGCAAGCACTGATTCCCTCTAGAATAGGATTGGGTCTAGAAGATTGTAAATGATGAATGATATGGTTGAGGAGAGAGGTGTATAAATAGACAATAGATAATGCAAATGATGTATCAAGTCGGCTAACAATAAATTTTGCCAAGCCATAAATGCAATAAATCAAATGAATAATGATCAAAACATGGCTAGAATAAATTGTTCTACCTAGCCCACCATTGCACATGGCTAAACTCACTCATGAGAAAATGCTAACACACTCTCAGATAATGACTCATCAGAGTCCATACAAATAAAACCACTAGAGTAGAACCATGGATACCCAAGCAATGTTTGATCAAGCCACTACCAAGGTGCCTTGGAGGGAACTTGATGTCTATGTCAATCGTACAAGAACTTGAAAATAGAGAGGAATCATAACATCTCATTGTGTCCGTCAAACATCGCCTTTGGCTAGGTGGTGAAAGTAACCCCTCATGTGAGCTTGGATTAGGAGCCAATCTCGCTCTTTGTCAACTAACATGCCATCATGAACTCTTTGTCAAGTAATCTCAACTAGATGAGCCTCTAGAAGCATGAACTCCATGTGCGGAAGTTAATCTTGTATCTATGTAACACAAAGTAAGAATGATTGGAACCTAGTTGTCCACGTCCTTCGATCCCCTCCCCCCAAACTTTCTCCTCAAGCTCTCTCACCCCACTCCATCAAGCTCTCCTTTGTCATATCTCCATTATACCTTCACTTTCAATCTCTCTATCCTCAAGCTCTTAACATATTAATTTCTGGCATAAAGTCTCTAAATGTTTAAAGCGAATTATTTTAAGTTCCAACATTAGGTATAGGTATTAAAATTATATGTAGAATTTTTTTCGTTGGATGTAGGTTCTAGATTGATTAGTCCGATTAGTAGCGTATTAGTATTAGAAGGTAGTAATTTGATGCCATTTGATGTGGCAACTTTGGATTGGAAGGTGTCCTTTGGCTCGGATTTGATCTGTTAGAGTTGTCTATAGTGGCCAAGGGAGGCAACATTTGAAGCTTCTCCCAAATTGTTGAAGCTATTCTATAGGAGGTGACTACCGGTAGAAGATCTTCAGAGATACGTTAGAGAAGAGCAGAATACACGGAGGCATAATCCAAATCCCATGTAAGCACAACTTCCTTTTTGTTGATAGTGACCCGATTATTTGGAGGAGGAAGGGGAGTTTAGGCCGATTAGTAGCTCCTAACCAACAATCCATGTAAGATAGTCACAGCCATGAATTTTATCGCCAATAGAACAGTAGGGAGGAGCCATTTGGAGAGGATAGGAAGAGAAGATAGAGAATAAAGAGAGAATACAACCAACCATAGTGCAGACTGCATTGTTAGGAGTTCACATGCATTGTAAAGAGGAGCTAATCACAGAACGGTTACAAAGTGCAGGAGGATTAGAGTGATGTCAGCCAAAAACCATAATTAGAAGCCACAAACACTGTCCCTCAGCTTGCAAGGGCACTAGTTGCTGAAAATGCAAATGCGGAGTGCAAAACGCAGACAGTAAGAGCATGAAATGCAGCTTTTCAGCATTAGAATATTGACAAAAATCAAAACACAGACTTCAGCATAAAAATGCAGAAGGTTGAAGGCTGCAAACGGGCAGAAAATACCCAAAAATTGGTTGCACAGGCTTTGACAGATAGAAGAAGGCTGATTTGCGCGAGAAATTGTGGAGGGCAGATTCTCCACTATAGAAAATAGCATCCAGAGCTCAGACATGGATGTCTGATACCATGTGGGTGCTGTGATGGAAGTGTAGAAGAGAACAAAAGAACACCTGCAAAGGGAGAACTTATGCTCAAGAAATGGAATCCATATTCTAAATATGACACAATGGCATGCAAGAGTGAGCCATTGGCTGTGTGGGCACTAGCATTACTTCCCTCTTTGGTATAGGACACATTTCGCAAGATTGCAGATGATGAATGATATGACTGAGGAAGACGGAGCCATATAAATAAGCACTAAATAGTGCAAATAGTTCCATAGGTCGGCGAGCAGTGAATGTTGGTTGGCCAGCCATAAGTTCCATAAATCATATAAATAATGATGTGAAACAATGCTTAAAATAAACAATAATACCAAACCTTTAATTGCACATGCTCAAACTCACTTATGAGCTGACTGAACTGCCAATAGGTTTGTCTTGATAAAGCTGCTTGTTTGTATGCTGATATTTGTGTGGATGAGGATGATGGACATTGGGAATTATGCTTGCTTCGTGGAAAGGTGATGTCATCAAATTGATTCCGAAGGTTGCCTCACCCTCGGTGCTTAAGCATTGGAGACCCATTCTATTGATGGACAATATAACATGTGCAAGCTCTTTGTCATAGTCTTGGCTAATTGTTTGCATGCACATTTTTTTAGGATTGTGTATCTAGGCCAATATGGCTTTATCAAGGGGAGAAACATTTTCTTGGAGAAAGTTGTAGATTACTTGGAGTGGTCTTTACTTGCCCAACTTATATAGCAGATGGGCTTTTATCCTTAAATGTCTCACTTGATATAACCTATTACAAGGGGTGCATTCTCTAGAGTCATGCTTAATATTGGTGTTAGCAGTCCATTTGTTCTATGTCACGTAGGGCTAGCTCTTGAGTCCCTTGTTTTTGGCTCTTGCAATGCACCTTGGGAAACTGAGGCTTGTTTATTGGCCAAGCATTGGCTGATGATACTTTTATGATTTTGAAGGCTATTGGGATTTTCTTCTCAAAGCTTTAGATATATGGGACTTATTTGTTCAGGCATGGGGGTTGTATATACACACCTCCAACCCTCATTAGTTGTATAGAATGCGATTTGCAGACGTTGGGGTGGCAAGGGGAGGTCATACCCAAACAAAGTATTGCACAAGACTTCAGTTATCAATTGGATCGATGGAAGGCGAATTTATTTATTGGAAATTGCAATCATGGCCTTTTCACATGCAGCTTAGACAATTATGCTGCCCATGGTTTCTATTATTTGCCGTTGTTACCTTGTTCTAAGAGTAGCTTGAGAGATGTTACTTTGTCAATGTGTTCAATGCTTTGCAAAAAGGATTCTATGCACTTTGGCACAACTTGGATTATATGGGATCACATTTGTACACTTGAGTAATGCAGGCTAGTGTAATTCTAGAGCACTTAGATGGTTGTTGTTTCAGGCTATGTGGTTTGGCCCACAACCATGGGTCTCCATCACACACTTCTTTCTTGAAGATATGGGTATTGTGCATGGGAATACAAGCATGCAAGGCCCTTGGTGGCATGTTCTCTATGTTGATTAGCTTGTCAGTCTTAAATCTTCAGTCTTATTGACTCAGTTGGTGCGCACATGGAAAGAGGTGCTTCACAAATTTGAATGGCATCTAAGTAATGATTGTTTGCAGGCCAACTCGATGCAGGCTGAATTGTTGGTTGTTTCTTGGGAAGGGAAGTGACATGCTATACCTGGGTTTAATGGTATGGCACAACCGTGGATGAATTTCTATCGATGATGCGACTTTCCTTGCACGGCAAATTTTGATATGTGTTTGGTGTGTTTGGCAGTCATTCCATGTCCGTAGAGGATATCACAACTTATTGCACACTGTTACATCATCCTTGTGGGATTGGCAGCCGTCCTTGGGCTTCTTTTGGATAGACCTTGGTAGGATTGCAGACTTTGGAGTGTGCCTTGCTTTATTAGATTTATCATTTGGTTATTAACGATCACGATTGGCCAGGAGTTGAGGGCAATCCCCTTTGGGGACTTCACAAAAGCATGAGATGGTGTAAATCAACAATATTGCAGGGATGGATCAACAAAATACCCTTTAAATGCAAAGTATTTCTTTGGGGAATGTTGATAGGTGGCCTTCCCCTTGCTTTAGCTCTTTGTCAACAGAATATGTCTAATGGCTTGTGCTTCTTTGGCACTAGAAGTGTGGAGACTTCTCGCCATAAGTTTATCTCTTGCTTGGTGGCAAGACATATGGTCCCTTTTGTCTCTCATATGGCACTGTGTGGTGGGACCTATAATGCATCCTATTGATTCGGTTTTTTGCTGGCCCAAATTTTCAGATCTTGTGCAGCCACACATGAAGATTGTGTTTCACTTCTTGCGCTCGAAGATTTTGTTCCACTTCTTCCAGCCGCACATGAGGATTCTGATTCATTTCTTGTGCTTTTGGGGTTGTTGGCATAATTGGACCACCTGGAATGCCTTTATTTTTGAGTCCCATTCTAGTTTTCCAAGTCATATTTCTCGACTAATAGGGCTCCTTCAGTGGCGGCTTGATACCATGCAGCATGCAAGTGTTCTACCCCAGGATGATTTAGTCTCATGGCATACGGCAGTTTCTTGTGTTCCTTTGACATCCTTCTAGTCTACTTGTGACTCATCTTTGTTTAGTAATTAACCCCTTTGTGGAGAGAGAGAGAGAGAGAGAGAGAGAGAGAGAGAGAGAGAGAGAGAGAGAGAGAGAGAGGTTCATTTTATTCAACATACATTACAGAGAAGAGTAATTGGGTCATCAAAAGACAACAGCACAGACCTCTATGCAAATGTTAGTGAACAGCCGGAATACTGTGTCAATGCTGGCAGTAGTGGAAATGTAGCCCGTTTTATCAACCACAGTTGCGAGCCAAACCTATTTGTGCAGTGTGTACTGAACGATCATCACGACCTTAGCCAAACGCGTGTATGGTTGTTTGCAGCAGATACAATTCATCCTTTGGAGGTACGGTTTTTATGTCTGTTGATGAAAATCCAGAGAACTGTGTAACATGCTCTATGTTGTCATGTTTTGTGAGCTGGTGCACTGTCTTGGTTAGAGCAATTGAATTCATATATTAACAAGCAAGCAGGCCAGGTTTTTCCTGGATCTGTCGGTCTTCCGTTTTTTTCACGGCAAGTCACTTATGAAGCTGGGTATTTTTGGAGCTCGCTGAACTGAGATTTTGGCTTTCAAGTAGGATTTAGGGGCCAATAGAGTGTCATCTAACAATCGTCCATTATAACTTTTTTCTCCAAGTGAGTTCTATAAATATTCTTAAATGGTCAAACTATTTATATCATATGGAGCTCAAAGGAAACATATTGGGGTATTTTGATATTTTTATTAAGTAGCCCTAGTTATAAATGAAGGGTTCATAACACAGTGATGGTGAGGAGCCAATAGACAAGTTCCAAAATATTAATAAATTTACACAGATCAATTGTTTGACTCACATTAAGCTCCTTTGTAAATTTTTAAAAATTATATCATAATGTTGAATAGCTTAAAAATCTCCATCTCTTTTGCGAAATTGTCACTCAATTGGGGTGGGGTGCGTTTTCCTTTTGGGGGGCATCACTTTATTGGCCCCTTTACAGTACATAGTTGCCAATGTGATTCATGTGCTTTGAGAATGCTTGTGCATGTCCTAGGCCCTCTTGTTTTGATATTGAAATGAGCATGATTATATAGATATCGCAGACTCCTTGAAAAATCTGAAACCTCACAATCATGTCACCAATGGAGGATTACATTGAGCGTCATCCTACCATGATTAGATAAAAAAACGGTTGTCTTATAGATCAGGTGATGTAATGTCATGGCATCATGCAATGTTTTATCATCCCTCGCACAGGGAAGCAGTCACATAATGGGTGACATGACATATTATAACTCATGGTATGTCATTTCATTGGACAAACATAACGAAAGAGGACTGAGAATCAGAGCAAGTAGGTAGTTTAATGTTCTAAAGTTGAAGGATGTAAGCAGTCCTTAGTGATGGAAAATAAGGATTCAAAGATAGGTATTTGTCTAATCGAATGAACAATGAGCAAATGAGGTTTTTGCTGTTTTGTGTGTGTGTGTGTGACGACAAAAGAGAGTGAGTGTATTCATGCAGAGATTTTGTTGATGCAGGAGTTGACATATGACTATGGCTACGAGGTTGGAAGTGTGGTAAAGGATGGTAAAGTTGTGGTTCTGCCCTGCTATTGTGGTGTCCATGGCTGCCGAAAAAGGCTTCACTAGTCACTTGATATTGTGGGTGCATTTTGATTTTTGTAAAATATGGGCTGGCTCAGCATCAGCCAAAAAAGTATGCTTGTAATCTCTGCTGTTTCTCTGGCTTTGGTTGAAGATGTTTCGGCTCTCTCTCTCTCTCGGGTATTTTGTAAGGCCATCTACAGCGACAGCTGTGATTAGATGCCCAAGGGACTTCTTTCACTGCGCACAATACTGCAAAATGCCAAGATTACGATCTTGCAGTGTTTCTACAGGGTTTATTTTACGAAAATTGGAATTATTTTTCAAAGTTTCTGGTCATGCCCAGAGGCACGGCATAACTACAACCTGCCTCTAAATGAAGCTGAAGTCTTGAATTCTAACAAAGGTCTTTAAACGCTTGCATGGCAATATTTGGTCGGCTGTAAAGTAAATATCTATATTAAGGTCTTATTTTGGTAGGTTTTTTGCTTGACTTTGTAAAGGAGTCAAAAGTATTCAGAAAATTGAAACAACTGCTCTTATATGTAATTTGTTTTCTTGGTCATCTCTGTTGTTTAAAAAAACTAATGTTTTCAACTAAGTTCCTTCATTTAGGCCAAAGTATTCTTTAGTTGTGGGCTTGTGGCTGGATTTTGGATTATTCTATAGAAATTTAATAGAATGTTAAATATTACTTGTAAGGCTGACCATTGCAAGCTTACATATAGAACTGTTCACTCTTTACCTTTAGGCCATCCCATTGAATGCTATGGCATAGTGTTGATACTCGTACTTTGTACCTTACAGCTTGGGCATCTGCATATGATTAGCATGAAGCCTTCTCTCCTTCCTCTCATATCCATTGCCCTCTTGGAGGAATTCTAATTGTGGATAGCTGGGGTAGCAATTAAATCTGGACTTCAAGCTTTCAAATACCTTAAGCAAGCTTCAATCCTCATCCTTGTTCAACTACAACAAGAATTCTTGAGAATTAGAAGGATTGAAGCAACTCAATCATCAAGTACAAATCTTTTGGATTTGGCACTCTTAAGAAGTTAAGACTCTTCCTTATCAAAGCTATATGGGCTTCCTATAGTCCACTGCTTATCATAACATTAGATTGACCTTCAAGGAGTTGAATCCGGGCATCACTACGGAGGGAGCTCCTTCAATCTGCTATCAAGTACAAATCTTTTGGGCCTCATTCAGGCTTTATGAGCTTCCAAGTGTTCATGGCTCATTATTACAGAAAATTGAGCTTCAAGGAGCAATCAAGCACCGTGCATGAAGTTATGGTTGAAGCGAGGCTTAGTAAGGAGGGAATTCCTTGAATCCCATCTATGCGCTTTTTGTCTCAACTTAGCTTTAGAGGTCGCATGAATGTCTTTGCTCTTTTTTAATCTTTTTTTCGTTTTTTTTTTTCATCCATGTCATCTCGACTTGGTGTTAACATTACTTCCCTTTGAGACGGATGTCAGTCCCACGGCACTTTTAGTTGCTTTTGGGGTATAATAGGTAGCTGGCAGAGTAGTCGTGTGAGGGTAGGGTCACATGTAAACTCGGGTGCTTCTAAAAGCTCAGTAATGATTTTTGTTGGAGAAGCCAAATGTATAGTAAGTGGATGACGGGGGCCTTTGAAGTTGGTTTGTCGTCTTTGTGATGGTTGAAACAAAAACATGTGGTGCTCTACCTAAGGAGGGTGTCTACCTAATTGTGCTCGTGTTGGTGAAATGGGGAGTTGGTCTAACCATAAGCTATCTTGGGTGATGTCCCATACTTGAGGATCCCATTCGTGCAAAGGGAGGTGCGGTGCAAGTAGCTTAGGGTGACAGGTCTAACCATAGGCGAGTGTTACCTCCTAAGGTATGTCTTGCTCTTGATGGGCCCTAAGCGTGAAGTGGGGGAGTAAAAAGGGTTAGGGATTAGGAGCGGAGCCAGTCGATCGAAGCCATCGAGCACGCCTAACTTGAGGACCCTTAGGAGCAGTGATCGTGTTTTTGCAAGTGAGTTGTTTTGTACATTTCGTATGTAATGTTTTGCTTGTTCTTTTTATGCTTTTTTTGTTTTTGTTTTTTGTTTTTTTATTTTTTTTTAAAAAATATATAATAGTAATACATTGGTAGAATGACAGCAAGTGTCTAGTTTTCATCGTTTGAATTAGGTGGAGAAGGGGATCCGATGGATTTGCTAAAAAATTGATAGCTTTACATGTTTTCTTTCAGATTTATGTGGACGTGGAGGGAGGTGGTGGAGAGAAAAGAATGATTGCATCTAGTGAACTGGCTTTCGTTCATGTCTTCTAGGAAAGCTAGGCAAAAAGAGGGGAGGAGGCTAGCCCTGATCATCAGACGCGCCATGGTACAGCTGTCGATGACATTAGGGTTAAAGAAGAGGGAGGTAAGCATGTTCTTGTAGAGTCGGATCCTGCTTAAGTAATAATTTAAGTAACTTAAGATAATTACACGTAGTTACGAAAGTTGGATCAGGACATGAAGAGAAATCTGCGAGAAAATGTGTCATGGGGTCATCTAAGCTTTTCGAGTTGAAGAGGAGGGCATGTTCGAAAGAGACAACATTAGAGTTGTAGATGATAGGAAAATCATAACGCCCATGGAGGGTGGCATCAAAATTCACACCTACCTTACGAGAGTACACCATGAGCATGGGGTTGTTCCTCTCGCAGTGCAGGGTGTTGCAAAAAACCATCCAAGCAAGCATGTTGATCTCGCACACCCGCCTTCTCCATAAGGGTTGGCAATTATATCCCAGTACGGTATGTGGTACTTTAAAACACTTTGTTTTGCCAAAACTTCACTTTTTCATTTCCCCAAAGAGTGGGGGTCTTCTCCCTTTCATCCAGGCATTTTTATCCTAGTCGGTTGCCAATCGTGATCACCTCCTTCATCACCTTGAGCGGTAAGACCCTCCGCAGGCTATTGGACACGAGGAAGTTGAAGGTGAATGGGTCTTTTTCTCTTTATTGTCACTCCCAAACTACTAACTCTGCGTGGAATCCAACGGGAATGTCATTAGGGCACGGTGAGAGGGGTGCGAATGGCTGCATGACTGGGCTTGGCCCTTAGTTGCTTTCTAGTTTGTTCGACTAACTTTCTCCATGTTTCGCTGAGCGCGGCTTATCTCTCCGCAAATGGATCAACTTGTTCTTGGGAATGCGGCAAGGGGGGTTGTAGGATTACCTGTGCTCTGAATCTCCCCATATCGAATTCAAGGTCAGCCTTCTCCCCTTGTCGGTCTCCTTGTTATACCCCTTCGAAGCCCATTGCGTCAATTTCTTGGGGGTAGGTTGGCCAGTAGCAAGTACTTTCTTTTCTCTTCTAAGCTCAGTCTAACCTCCGCAGGTTGGGGTGGCATCTGCAGTCTTGCGAGCAGAGCTCTGCGTGCGACAGAGTTTTTCTGTACCACCTTCAATGACTCTCCTTCTGGGCGGGTGGTGTCCATTGGTGTGTTAATGAAGGCCTTTTGCTGTGCACTGAAGGTTGTGTGGGCGGCTTTTACTTTGCTCTTTGCGAGGATCTTTTCTTTCTCTACCAGAGCGAGGCATCGTGTCAGTGCCTCTTATTCATCTCTTCCAGGTGCGAGGTGCACTGGCCATTCCTCTGCTCTCTTGTTCATCTCTTTCATGCTCTCCCTGCTTCTGTACCAGGGTTACAAGTTTCTGCTCTTGGTCTTTCAGTTCCTTGCTCATGTTCTCTTGCTCTTTCTTTCCCAAGTGTAGCTCATCGGTCATAGACTCAATCTTTTGCTGCTGCTCTATCTCCTGCTTTCTCTCTTGTTCTTTGGCATTCAATTCCTCCATTTGCTCGATGTTGGCAGTTTTTGTCTTCAGTTCTTTATGTTGCATCAGGAGGAGCTTATTCTCTCTCTACATTTGCACAAATTCTTGATTTTCAATCTCCAGCTCTTGCTTATAGCTCTCCTCCATGTCCTCCTTGGCCTTCAATTCATGTTTGAGATCAGAGATCTCTCTTTGTTGCATGGCTATTATGCGGGTCTTTTCGAGCTGGAATGCAGCTATCGACTCCTTTTTCGCCAGCAACTCAACCATAGCTATTTTCTTTTCCTCCTTAGCCTTCTCCAGTTCGGAGAGCAGCTTAGGGACGTACTCGTCGTAATTGGTTGGTGGTGTCACTGTTGTGTGTATTAGAGTGGTTGAGGCCTCCACTTTTTGACGTCTCTTTTGCCTTGTAGCCGTGGTCTCCGTACTCTTTTCTTGGGCCATTTTTTTATTACTAAAATATTGCATCGATGCCACAAAGTTGGAGACATTTGCGCTGGTGGGGATGTTAGGGATGAGGGCGGTTGGTTTGGTGGGAGGCACCATGAGGATAGGGATAGGATGGATAAGGGCCTTGCCTTTGCCTTCAAGAACAATAAGCGGTGTGATTTCTGGTACCTGCATGTTGGAACCAGGCCCTTCTTTCCTCGGCGGGCTCAAGGCTCCCAGATCATCGGCTCCGCTCTACTGCTTGATCGATCGGCATGTAGCTTTCGCCAAGTTCTCCTCCTTCCTTCTCAGTTCCTCTTATTGCTCAACAGCTCTTCTTTGCCTTTCTTCTTCAGTTTTTCTGCACTCTTCCTCCAATTTGTCTTTTTCTTTCTTTTCTTTTCTTTTCCTCTTCTCGGTCTCTTGTTTTGATACCTTTTTAGCCTTGTTGACTTCTTCCTTTGCCTTTTTTTCTTTCTGTTTCTTCTTTTTTTCTCTCCTCGGCCTCCTTGAGGGATTTTTTTTTTGCCATCTCTGAATCCTCTTTCTCCTTGCGGCCTTCATCCTACTTCTTTTTCTTTTGTGACGTCTTCTTTTTTGGTTTCTTGGCTTGCTTTTTGCTTGATTGTTCTTCTTATTCTAGCCCTCCTCATCATTCTCGGTCCTATTACTGGACCTCTCTTGGTCCTAGTGAGGGGGTGACTTGTCAGGAATTTCTCCTTCTTCTTCTGCACCTTGTGTCTCCTTCAGTGCCTTCTGGATGAGCGCAATCAAAATGCTTCCATAGCCAATAAATGAGGCCTTGGACGAGGCATTCTTTCTTTCTGTGGCCTTGGAAGTTGGAAACTCTCCACTTGCTGGTGTACTTCCTAAAGCTAGTGCTTTAGCCGCTTGATCAATGGTTTTGCGTACATACCTGTTCCAGTCGACTTCATCCAAGGTGTGAGCTGCTACATTCTCCAGCACATGCACGTTGATTTGATGCATTAAGGAGTTGTAGTGCTGGCTAGAGAAGAACGTGTACACTAGCTTCGCTTGTAGTCTGGCTTCCGCACCAGGAGTGTCCTGGATGTTAATGTCGTAATTAGTTAGCACATCCTTCCTTTTCATTTTCAGCATGGCATAAACATCTCTTATGCTTTTTCTCTATCTTCGGCTCCAATCCCAATGCCTTTTCCACTATGGTTGGGTTTAAATGAACCTACATCTGTTTAGCATTTTCTCCCCTTCCGACTGTCACGGTGTCGCACTCTTGGTCACGGTTGTATGTCCTGAGAAACTCCACACACCGTGTAGTCAAGCTCTTGCGCAAATTTCTCAAGGTACTTGGTGAGGTTGCACTGCTCGATGACTCTCTTAGCCGCATTCTCATTGGCCACCACACCCTCTATGTTATGAATGGTTCAGAACTTGAGCTGGTTGTAGGTGCGGTTTTCAAGGGTGATTCGGTATTGCATACTTTCTTTCTCCGTGAACGGGAGTTGGTGGGCGCGGTTCTGCTGCGATATCTTTTGTTCCTGTCATGATCCCAAGTTTCCATTAACGCTTTCAAAATAATAATTTGTTGGAAAAGTCATAATTTACTGGAAAAGAAAGACTCTATATGTTTATTGAATGAAAGCATTAAAATCCAATCCAATGTATAATCTTTCCTTCAGACTTTAACTTTTTGTCATTTATTTCAAAGTTCTTGTACAATTTTTTCTCTTGCTTGTTTACGTGTTAATGCATTTTGCTTGATTTTCCTTGGTTTTAATATGATTAACCTCATCCCCCTCCCCTTCCAGCTTGAGAAGAATCCTTCTTAGGATTGAAGGTTAGGAGGTCAAGGGCATTCTGCAATGGGTCTAGGAGTTACCGACGTAGGAACCAAGTGTAGAAATCGGGATTGTACTCTAACTGAGCTTCACGGTCTAGATCAAAAGGTCGAATATCCACGTGTGTGATGTAAGTGAAAACATCTGTTAGAAAGTCACCGGAAGCGACGCGGCTAGCAATATGTAACTCTTCCTCAGTCAATATGCGATTGAGGTAAGGGTGTCCTTTGATATGCTCGTCCATGGGTCGGCCATGAAGAGTGGCTAACACTATACGAGGTTTGCGCGAAGTAAGTGGGGATGTACTCTGTTGTTTTGATTGCGCGACGCTGCTCAGCATTTGTCATGACTTGGCACCCTTCAACTTCCCATTGCAACCTAAGAGTGTATCAGTGCCTCAAGAATGGGGATTTAATATTAGCAAGTTTTGATAATTCTGCAAGTTCTTGGTTAGTGATGGAAAAAGTGGTTCGCTGATCATATGACGTGATGAGGCGCTATTTGAGGGCTTGCTCTTTCAAGATCTCGTTGTTGAGCAATTCAGGAGTGGAGTTAGCTACTTTTGCGAAGGCAAGTGCAAACATCTCCCAAGAACAAGACATCGTACAAACTTCGGTTGCAAAGGTTTCGGGCAGCAGGCCTAAGTCCAAGCGGTTGTAGCTCAGAGCTAGCTCTCTGAAAGTGGCATCTAGTCGTCTAAGGCAATCAACCACGTCATCCCCCGTATCTTCGGCTAGATCTAAGGCCAGTGTCAAAAATGATTTTCGCTTATAGGAGGGTTTGAGACGTGCTGGTGGTTGGGGTTTGATAGCACTAGAGCCTTTGACAATGAATAGTTGCGATTACAGATGGTCTTGAGATTGCGGTTAGACCTTTTGGATTAGGACTGGGAAAGTAGCAATGACGTCCGATGGACTGCTGCCTTTAGAATGGATTAGGGTAGTCGGATTGGCTCTAGTGGGTGATGACTTATGTGATGATGTCTGTCGTTTGGGCCGATAGGCTTGTTCGACTCTCTTGGGCATGTGCATGGATGAGCTTGATGGATGTGGATCTGGAAAGCGATGCGGCTTATGGTTTTGAGGTTCTATGGGACTTGGGGTGATCAAGCTTGAGGGCGGCGTACAAGTGGTGCCTTTGGCTGTGTGGGCTTTAGGGATCCATATCCAGGCATTTTCCTCATAGTAGCCTTGTGCATACAAGAGGGCTTTAGGGACCTATCTTTGCTTGATCAGGCGTCGATTTTTGTGACTGTCTTAGTTTCCTAGGTTTAGAGTTTCGGGTCTTATGAGGATGTGTGCGTCGACTCCTAAGCGGCGGTTGTGGCTGTTTAGGCTTCCATTGAAGCGTAGGTTGTTGGGCCTTAGTTTTTGCTGCTATGAGCAACGGTTCTTGAGAATTGGTAGATGGTGGTCGAGCACTACCTCCCTCCTTAGATTTGGCTAGTAATACTTCTACGGGTGGCCTTGCGGACTATGAGGAGGTCGTGCAGCCCTTGTTGAAAGCTGTAACAATGCGAACATTACCTATGGCGAGGTGGATGCGCTGCAACTCATAATCAACGTTGCAATGAGTTTACTTTTCGAAGGTTTGCCCTAGCAGCGACTCCGTGCCTACGTATTTGGTGTTTGGCAACACGTAGAAGATCATTTGAACAATCTCAAACGCGATAGAAATGGTGGATCTGCACTTGCCGAGAAGTGCGTATGAGCGGCATCCATATGGGCTTAATTTGGCATTAGTGGGCTGTAATGGTGGTTTGCTAAGTTAGCTCCAATGATCGTGAGTCAAAACATTGAAGTCTACTCTCTCATTGATCAAGGCATTGAAGGCGCATGTTCGCTTGGCAGTGACCGTGATGTGCAGGTATGTGTTTTACAGCTTCCTCATCCTCATCATCGATTTCAGTGATTGTGGTTACTTGTACTTTGACAGGCGGTTCCAACATTTGTGGCTCATGCAAAGGATGCATCGGAGGGTAGTACTTCTTGACACGATTGCCATTGAAGAAGCCAATTCTCTCGTCGTCTAGAGTCTCGAGCTCGACGTTGCTTGTTCGACTGATTGCACGAACTTTGAAAGGTCCAAGACCTCTAAACTTCATTTTTTGCTTGTCCCTTAACTGAGTATAGGAGCACTAAGTCGCGTTGCTTGACGTGCTTGTCAAACTAGTTCTTACGTTGTGCATTCTCACATATGAGCGCATGAATGGCTAGAAGGCGAGTCTCCGTCGAGTTCGACACTAGGCGTTGCGTCCATGCCTCCTTTCCTTCCCATCGTTCCTGAAGTGCTATTCTCAGGCTAGGCACGAAGAATTCTACAGGGAGAATTGCTTTGGTTCCGTAGGTCAACCTAAAGGGGGTCTGGTCTATGGCTGTTTTATAAGTTGTGCGGTAAGCCCACAAGGGTGCCATCAGCTTATTATCCCAGTCACTACGCGAGGCAAAGACTACCTTGGTCAGGACGTTGACAAGAATCTTATTCGTGGATTCTGCATGGCCATTTGCTTGAGGGTAGTATGGAGAGGATTTTTGATGGATAATTAGGAAGGTGGATAGGAGATGTGCTATCACTTCATTGATGAAGTGTGTGCCCTGGTCACTGACTAGTTCGATAGGACAGCGGAATCATGAGATTACCTGCTCCCACAAGAACTTGGCAGTCGTTCGAGCATCGTTTTTTTGTGTTGCTCTCGCCTCTGCCCATTTCGTTAGGTAGTCTGTGGCCACAGTGATGTATTTGGCCTGCGAATACTGTGCAGCGGGACTGATGGGTCCTATGAAGTCGATTCCCCATTTTTCGAAGGGTTGTCATACAATGATTAGGGTCAACTCCATTTGATTCTTGCGAATCGGGACCTTTGTCCTCTGACACTCATCACAATGCTTAGCAAATCGTGTTGCATCACGAAACAACATTGGCCAGCATAGTTGAGACTGCAGTACCTTGGGGGCCGTTGTGTCTCCACTAAAGTATCCACCAACAATTCCGCTGTGTGCCTCTGAGAGCACATCGTGCATCTCATGCTCGCATATGCATCTGCGCAGCAATCCATCTTGCCCTAGGCGATACAGCTAGCATGCTATCAACTGGTAGGGTTGGATCTTGAGAATGAGTCGCCTAAGTCTTGCCTTCTCTATTGGTCGCTTAGGTAGTCCGTGGTCAAGCACTTGGACTATGTCATCTATCCAATATGGCGTTAAATCAGCTTTGAATAAATCTCTCGCTGGAAAGGTTAAAGAGATGGGCGTCTGTTAATTCATCGGCAATGCCTTCTCCACAGCGACTTTTCCTGTGGGGATGCGTGACATATGGTCTGCCACCAAGCTATGTGTCCTGTAGCGCAAGGTTTATTCACTAAATATAGCAAGGCTTGATGGTCCACGAAAAAGATAAAGGGTGTAGCCAATAGATAATGTCGAAACTTCTTCATAGCAACCACCATGGCCAAGCCCTCTCTTTCTGTCATTTAGTAGTTCATTTTTGTCTCAGTGAGTTGTCTGCTAGCAAAGTTCATTGGATAGTCTAGATTGTGTTCGCCAAGTTGGCACAACACTGCCCCCACAACAAATTTAGAAGCATCGATATGCACGTGGAAGGCAATGGTCAATCTCGGGCTCGTAGAATTGGTGTTGTGGTTAGAGTCTTCTTTAAATCTTCATATGCTCGTTGGCATGCTTCAATCCATTCAAAGACAATCGGCAGCTTGTATAAAGGTTTGACCATCAACGTGTAATTCAGCACAAACCGCCGATAGTATCCCGTATGGCCTAGGAAGCATTGGACTCCCTTATAGTTGATTGGGGGTGGAAGGTCAACAATAACACTGACTTTCGAGAAGTCAGTGGCAATGCCCTTCTTCGACACCGCATGGCCTAGGATGCATCCATGCTTCACCCAAAACTGGTATTTTAAGGGCTTCAAGGAGAGACGATATAGGCGACACGGCTCAAAGATTGCTTGGAGTTTGTCTAAGTGTTCCATCCAGGTCTAGTGAATGTAGAGGTCATCGACAAAGAGTTCCAACTCTTTACGAAGCATGTCTTTAAATATGGTGCATATGAGGTGTTGAAAGTGGCAGGGGCATTAGTCAACCTGAAAGGCATGACTATGTAAGCAAAGACACTCCACTCAGTGGCAAAGGCAGTCTTCTGCATGTCGGCAGGATGCACTTGTACTTGATTGTATCCTAAGAAGCCATCCAAAAAACTATAGGCCTCCTTGTCCGCCACTCTTTCAAGCATGTGCTTGGTGTATGGCAATGGGTAATTGTCCCTCTTAGTAGCAGCATTCACCTTCTTGTGACGCACACTCTGATTTTTTCATTTTTTTTCCATCACGATGGCTATGGATGATACCTAGTTCGTGTGCTCAATTTCATAAATGAATCTCGCTCTCATCAGCTTATCAATCTCTTCCTTGACAACATGAGCGTGTTTTGGATTCATAGGGTACGGTCACTGCTTCACCGATGTTGCGTCTGGTGTCATGGGTATATTATGAGTCACTACACTCAGATCTACCCCTTTGAGCTCTTCCAAGGACCAAGCGAATACGTCTACGTACTATCGCAAGAGAGCGACAAGACTCGTCTCTTCTTCCTCAGTCAAGTCATCGGCGATGAAGGTTGGTCGGGATGTCTCCCCTTCCTGGGCTAGGTTCACCTCCTTGACCTTGGTTGGTCCCTCGATTGGTTCGCTCGTTTGCCCTTGCCCTTTGGCACCCAACAGGATCACTACCCTATCTCCTTGAATTTCGTAAATCTTGTAGGGAGGTCCTACGGTTTTCATTGTTCGTCTGTTCGTGTGTCCTTGGATTGTTTCGCCCTTTTCTGCTTCAATCATCTGCACCTCAAGTGGACGGGTAGGTCCCCTTAGTGCGTTGGGTCTTGGGCGGCCTAGGTATTTCTGGGTCGCTATCCGAACTTATCTTTGACTTAGAGTCGAAATCCTGTCTTTGCTAGAAGAGGTGGTCTCCCCTGTTAGTCGCAGTTCAGATGGTGATTCTGTCCTTTGCATTGGTGTCCTTCCTGGTTGGGCTAGGCCTACTTGCTCAAAGTCTATGGCTCCTACGTGTTCTAACCAGGTGCGATCACAATCTATGCGCATGACCCCTCGCTCTATCCTGAAGACACTCTTTTTCTATGACTTGGAGTCTGCCCGTATTTGTTCTATTTCATGTCTCTTAGTGTCGTATTCTAGGTATCTATCTCACCCTCACTTTCGTCATCACTAAAGGATTGACAGTCTTCGTAGTCGTCATTAGAGTACTCTGCATCAGACTGCTTGTTGTCTCCTAGGGCTTTGTATATCTCTTGTCGTTGATCATGGATTAGGGCCTAGTTGTACATGAGGTTTAAGTCATGCACCCTGGTCCATTGCAACTTGGATTCGTTTAAGAGATCCTGGAGTGGTTTGAAGTTTGCTGTTGGATTGTCAGCTAGCTTGTCCGTTAAGTATTCCAGAATCTCTTGGAGTTCTCTTTTGTTGTTTGGCACTTGGAAGGTGATGGGCTTAGGTCTCCCACAAAGGGTTCCTGCCATCATGCAAACTGGTAGGGAGGGCGTGTCGTTAGACTTGCCTATCATCTTGATGGCTTGCTCATATGCCTCATGATTCGAGAACGGCAGGTCGATTGTAGCAAGGACATGCATCCAATCTCCCTCATCCTCTAGGCATGGGATATACTTGGTCAAGGGCCCATAAGACTTCTTGACTTGAGCGTTACCTTTGAGCATCGCATACATGGCATCCAAGTCGATCGGTGAGGTCTTCCAAGTGTCCATCTCTACTCTCAGCTTACGTTCCGTTACTTAGGAAGATCAAGCCGTTACCCCAATCTTTGATATGTCTGGCATTGCGCATCCAGGGTCAGTGTAATAAGATATCATAGTCCACTCCCTTCATGACTATAAAGTCGATAGAGAATTGGACAGCTGGGATTTTCACTGGCTAGTTTTTAAGTACCCCGAATGGCTTCTCTCATGCCGTTTGCTAATGTGACATTAAACTGAGTGGTCTCAACAGGTGGGTTTCCTAAAGTCTGAAGTACTATGTGGCTCAGCACACTAACGCCAGCTCCCGTGTCTACGATCCCCTTTCTCGTCGTGTCGCCTAGGGCTAGGACCGGTAATACTGCATGCATGTTGGTGCCTTTCTAGAAAGCATAACGTGCAAGGATTTTGACACATAATATAGCGTTAGACTCGGTATTTGTGTTTATGCATCATGGTCGTGCAGATCAGCAACTTGTTCTCGTTTCTTAGGCTTAACGTCACAGGGGTGGTCAATAGCGTGGTAAGGAGGTCATTGGCTGCTTGTCTCTCTTAAACCGGATTGTCCTAGCTAATGGCCGTGATTTGCGGGCCTACAGCATCAAGGCTTGGCCTAAGCGGTGCTGCTTGTGGTGCAGTCGTATCTCCTGACTTTGGTCGAGGGGGTGAGACTGACATGCTTACACTGAGGAGATCATCAATCTCATCCTCTAGGATGGGCTCAACGTCCTTAAGTACTCTTGGGCCTCTTTCACCTAGTCCTTCACTTTCTCTATGGCCTCTAGTTGGCGCTGCGAATGCGGGTATCCCCTACCTTGGCACTTCCCTTTTTGGCCGTCTTAGGGGTTGAAGTTTTTGCCTCTACATCCGTGACCTTCTTTCCAATAGGTAGAGTTGTAGCACTCTCAGTTTTCAGTGCAATCTTAGCTTCCGACCTCTTTTTTCTCCGCCTGCGGCTCTTCTTTCCTATCAAGGCTGCATCAAGGTTTTGCTAGGTCCTGACAGTGATATATTGGCCCGCTTCGTCTGGGCACGGGTCATGACCCACAATGGGATAGGTGTGGCCTTCCCATCGAGGTTCTCAACACCAAATAACCCCAATGGGACAGATGGTATGTTGGCTGAACTTGAAGAAGGTTTCTGCTTTGGGCAATCAACAAAGAGATGGGTGATTCCACACTCAACGCACCTTAGGTCAGCTTTGTCTATGTTCTGCTGCTCCCTCTTAGGGCAACGTGATGAGACATGACCTTGGTGACCACAAGTCCAACAGATGATTGGATCCTGCGTCTGCCCTCCTAGGTCTCTACCTCATCATCTCCCTAACGCCGTCAGCGGTACTGGTCGATAATCCATAAGGACTGCATTGCCCTCGTCGTCGTGAGAGACGTAAGGGTATACGTAAGTCTCTTCCTCATTTGGCTCTTCCACGTAGTGGATTGGAGTGTCACTCGGTGGATGGGTCATGTAGGGACCAGGCGGTCTAGGTATGCCTATAGGGTTGATGTCCATCCTAGGAATAGCCGGCTTAATGTCGTTAGGTGTAGGAAGGGCCAATGGGGCTCCCCTTCCGAAGAGTGGCTACGGCTTGTTCGCTAGGTAAGGCTGGCCATATGGTTGCAAGTACGAAAGTATTCTCGGCAATCTGCAATGCGCGACGTCGTGACCGACCCTGCCGCAGTAGTTAGCGTAAGGTCTCAACCTAGGGTCAACACTCGGTTGGCAAGTGGTTTCGGCCACAGTACACGCATTGGATGTGTGGGCAGGTTGGTCGTCTCAACGTGTCTTGCAGCTTAGCTATCTCCATCTTGACATCACCTTGATTTATCTCGGTGGCTTTCCTCTTATCTTGGGATGAGGGAACTGATTATTCGCTAGAGGCTGATGCTCTTTCTGAACTTTGCGAGTTGGTTTCTTCTGAGTTTGAGCTTCTAGGGCTTCGCTCTTTCAACTAATTGTCAACTCTGATGGCTTCCTCAAAAACCCTAGCTAGCGCGCGTCTCACTGCAAGCTCGAGTTGCCTGCCAAAGCCTTATACAGTTCCTCGTTTCAAATTTCGTTGATGAATACAATTGAAACTGCTCTTTCAGTCGATCGTTCACCCGTAGGGATTCTCTTGAAGAGACTCCTCACGTGGGTTACGTAATCACGAATGTCCTCCTTCTCTTTTTGCTTGACATTCATCAGTCGTACTAGCAATTGTCGGAGTATCCAGGCTTGGCAAATCTTTTGATGAAGAGATTCTTGAGGCCATTGAAGTTGGCTCGCTCTGCGGCATCTAAGCTTGTATACCAAGTTCTACCCTCTTCACCTAAGCAGAGCCCGAACGCTTGAGAGCACTGAGTCAGGTCGATGAGGCCATTGGCTTCACAGACTTGCTTGAACTGCTCTACGAAGTTGTATGGATTGTCGTGGTGTTGGTACTTGTCGAGCTGCTTTGCGACTATTGGGATTTTAGACTAACTCTTAGAGCCTTGGGTCCCTCCTAATCCTGCCACAACAATGATGTCGCCAATGCTGCGGCACTTTGCTCTGCTGCGGTGTTGTCTAGTAGTCGCTTCATGAGAAGCTCGCTTAGTGTTAAGTCTCCTTCTAGGGCTCTCTCATGATCCGTTCGATTTCTATCGGCTAAGCTCAGCACCCGTTGCACCTCACGCAACTCCGTGCTTTGCCTTTGGCTGCTAGCCTGCTAGTCTCTATTGTATTTGACTATGCTTTGCAATGCCTTGTGGGCTAGCTTTCTCTCTTCTTCTAAGTCTGCGATGATAGCATACGCTATCCTGTCGCGGTACTCATATCGGGCTTGTGCATCGTAGCTACTGACCAACTCTTGAATAGCCTCTGGGAAGATGCTTGAGTTGAGTTCCTCGTTAGACTTGCGGTCTGAGCTTTCTTCTGCCATAGTCGAGTTCTCGTGCTCCACTAAGCTTTCGATTAGGTTGAGTAAGTTTGCCAAATCCACTTCATTGGTGCCGCTTGCTTGGTCCTACTTCGCATGTTGATGGTTTGTCTACGTCTTTGGGTCCTCTCCTATTGGTGGATTCCTTGAGTGGTTTATCTGAGTGAGTTTCTTGACTTATTAAATACAATCCTCAATTTATCTCCACTCAGTGTGTGTGTTCTTTCTAGTGCACTTGTGCTCAATCAGGCTTTCAGTTTGCCTTAAGTGTACTTCAAGTGTGGAAATTCAAGGTGAATGCGGCAAATAATCTCTAAGCGTCTTACACACTCTCGCTTCGTTTTAAGCTTGATAGACTTTGTCGATCAATTCTTTGGCCATCTTTATGGAGTTTAGGGTTTTTCTATTACGTTGCCTGCTCATTTTTTTGTCCAATCAGGGTTTTATGGCTCAGCGGGTTGCCTCTAGGTCTCTAGGTATCGCTATAGCCTACTCAAGCTACTAAGCGGTTGCGCCTTACGCTTTTTTCTATTCCGTGTGCCAGAATCAAGTTCTGAGCGTCAGGACTTGCGACAGTTTGCATTGCTGAGCTCTAGCCGGGTCAGGTTAAATTTTTGAAAATTTGAGACAAATTCACACTCGGCCCAACAAGTCCGAATTGCAGGGGCCGAGTGCGTGATTCGGACTGGCCGAGACATATGGGTCGAGGGCCGAATCACATTGATCCAAGGGCTGAACTTTTCGCGGACTGAGGGTCGAGTCTAGTCGTTCGGACCGGGCCGAGGGCCGGATCGGGTCTTGGGTCAAGGGTCAAGTTGGTCAATGGGATCGAGTGTCGTCACTCGGACGGGCCGAGTAGACTTTGGGCTGACGGCCGAATAGGGTTTTTGGGCCGAGTCGGGTCAAATGGCAAGGGCCGAGGGCCGATTCTGGGATTCAGCCCAGAAACGACCACTCGGAAGAGCCGAACGCGGCACGATGAATGCAGTGTGATGACGATTTCAATCAAATCTCACGATTTAGACAATCACTCCAATCACAAACTTCCAGATCTTAACTAGGGTGCCAAGGGAAGTGATTGGTATACCTAAGGTGAGCGGTAGGCTCTTCGATGATGAGATCAAATCGAATCTTTGCGGGGGCTCTCTCTCTCACTGCAATGGTTGCAAATGAGCTTTCCCTTGGCCTCTTGGCTCTTAAACTCCTTTTCGGGTAAGGTTTTGACGCTCCCAATCACTCACTTGCCGACATTAAGCATCCCAAGCAAGCTTTTTGCCATTTTTTGCATGATTTATCCCTTGTTTTACAATCATAAACCCTACCCTTTTCTGATTCGATTTCCTAATCCTATCCTATGCTAAATGCAACAAGAATCGAAAGCAACAAACTGAAATGATTTCTCCATGTTTTCCAATCATCAAACAAACAAATTAACCCAAAATACTTACTTGTTTCGAAGATCAAAACACCCAAACTTCCTACCTATCTTAAGCTTCGTTTCGGGGATGAATCCCTTACTTCGATGCTCGATATGAGGCATGCAAGCACTCAAGCTTGAATCCGTTGGTCCCGACAACGGAACCAAAAATGTAGAGGGAGCTCACGCTCAACTGCCAAGACCCACGGATCACTTATTGTTTCAAGCGTTTCAAGCGAGCTCTAATGGCTATCTCTCACCTAGCCGACGCGCCATCGATCCTACGAGTGTAGTGAGCTTACCTTAATGCCTATATGAGTTGCCTCGCCTCTCGTACACACCGATAGCTCCATGATTCTAGATGCTAGCTCAAGCACCCTCAAGCCTCCTCCATCTCCAAGCTCCATCCACCATAGCTACGCGCGCGAAAAAAGAGAAGAGAAGAGAAAAGAAGAAGAGAAGAGGAGATAGTGAAGAGCTTTACCCTTTTTATCCCTCACTCCCACACACTCACTCTCACACTTTCTCTCTCAAGAGCACACACAAGCAAGGAGAAGAGAACTCTTGTTAGCTACATATCAAAGAATGAGCTCTGATTCACTTTTTGAACTTTATATACAAAAACCTAAATTTTCATGGATGCCCATCCCTTTTTACATGACCGGCCATTGTGGCAAGGTTCCTTTTTCTAATGCCCTCTTCTTGCTTCATGGCCTCAACCTATACCCGTCTATTCTTTTACAAATGACACAGGAGGGAGCCTGGCACTCTTTTACAAGAGTTTTTAGAGCGTTTTGAGGCGCCTTTCATTTAAAATTGCACTTTTTGCCCCAGCTTAGCTTTAGAGGCCGCATGCATGTCTTTGCTCTTTTTTCGTATTTTTTTCGCTTTTTCTCTCATTTCTCCGCCATCTCGACTTCGGGTTAACAAGTATGGAAATCAGCCTATCCATGGGTGCGAGGACTTCAAAGCACACAGTGTTCAAGTGTTCAAGATGGAGCAATTGGCCAAGAGGTGGTTTCAAGTGGACTAGCTTAGCTTATCTGTGAGAGAATATACAAATCAACATTTCTGAAAATTGGATTATGTATGTGGAAAGTAAATTATAGTAGGTTGCATAAATATGTATATGGATTGGAATCTAGTTTGTTCGTGGACTTGAGAACTATCAATTGTAATTTCCTTGGTATCTAGGTGAAAAGGGTTATAAATGCTATGATCATGTGGACTTCATTACAACTGATATAGGTCCCATTGATGTTTTGGACAAAATCAGGTGGAAGTGCTTGGAGAAAACGCTACGGACTTCTGTTAGCTTTACACGGAGTTTGTTATACAAGGATAGCTCATAATGTGATTTTTCATTACAATGAAGCAACTCAAAAGGAAATTCAAGAGGTGTTTTCAAATATTTTGATTGCATTCAAGCAAAGAAGTCACAGACCAGTCCAAAAGTTCAGTTAAAAATTCATCATTGAAAGATATCTTTTGGAAGAGTTCGAGTATTTGTTCACAATACCTATAGCATTTTCACTTAAAAGACAAGTGGAGCATCTCCTTGACTTGAAACCTCATTTAAACGCATTGAATTCGCCACCTTATAGGCTCTCTAAATGCGAGTGTAAAGGAGTTGTAAGCAAGTAAAGGATTTGATAGAGATGGGGCTTATTGAATAGAGTTATTTTCCTTATGTATATTTGATCATGTTGGTTAAGAAGAAAGATAGCTCTTGTAGAATTTGTATTGATTACTGTGGCCTTAGTAAGATCACAATTAAGAACCAGTATCCCATACTTAGAATTTATGACTTGCTTGATGAATCAGTATCCATATCGATCTAAGATCTAGCTACCATCAAGTACATGAGAGATGAGATAAAAATAACATTTTTGGTTGATCGAGGAGTTTATTGGTTTCTTGTAATGCCATTTGGGTTGACAAATGTCCATGTCGCCTAAGGAGAGCAAATGTATATTCATGTAAAGTGAGGTAGAGTACTTGGGTCATATTGTGAGTAAAAATGGAATATAAACTGACCCCATAAAGATGCAATGTGTCAAGGATTAGCCAATAATATCCAATAACACTTGTCTACGTGTTTTTCTTGGTGTCACCTTATTCTATTAGAGATTTATTCTTGATTATGCATCAAGTGAAGCACCCTTGATAGATAGGTTGAAAATGCATTCTTTTGGGATGCTATAGCTTACTGGAGCTTCAACCAATTGAAGGAATTGCTTGCTTCTATCCCATATTTGTTTGATCATACTTTCCAAAAGAATTGACCATTTAGTGTGATGCTAGCAAAAGGGGTATAGCTGCTATGCTTCATGTCTATGATGAAGAAACTTGACGAAAAAAGAGAGAAAAATGAATGTCTATGATGAAGAAATATTGGCCATTCTTCATGCTATCAAGATGTGGCAGTTTTATATTTATGGTAGCTAGTTTTGAGTGAAAAGTGACCATCAAGTGCTCAAGTATTTTTCTCATGGAGTCAAACTTGACTCTTAAACAATGAACGTGGGTGGCAACCTTATAGAATTATGGCTTTGAGGTCACTCATACAAAGGGAAAAGATAATGTTGTGGGTGGGCACTCAAAGTATCATCTATTATTGAGCTTCATAGTGATCAGATAGAGAAGCTTCAAGTGGCTTATTTACTTAATGATGACTTTAGCCATATTCTTCAGGAATTATAACAAGGTATTATAGAAGAGAACTGTCAATGGTTCCATTATGGTTGAGTTTCCTTTCAATAAGTCCACTCATGCTAGCATTGGAGTGTCCCTTTCTATGGTCATATTTTGTGAGAAGTTAAATCCTCATGGAAGAGAAGAATTGGACCACATGCAAGCTCTACTTCAAAAATGTAAAGTGAATCTCAAGAAGACCCAAAAACATATGAAGCTCTATGATAATGAAAAAAGGCAATCCCTTAAGTTTCAAGAAGGTGAGTTGGTCCTCCTCAAACTACCGAAGTCTTAGACCCTCCTTTAGCAATGCAAAGTGAATCTTAGGAAGGCACAAAAACATATGAAGCTCTATGCTAATGAAAAAGATTCCTTGAGTTTCAAGAAGGTGGGTTGGTCCTCTTAAAACTATCAAAGTCCTATTACTCTAAACCTAAGGATGGCTCTAGCAAGAAGTTGGCAAACTATTATGGGTCCTACAAGATAATTAAGAGAGTGGGTGACTTGGCTTATCGATTGCAACTCCCTTACTCCACTAAGATTTATGATGGTTTTCATGTGAGTTAGTGGAAATCTTTTATTGCTCCCCCTAAGGACTATGTGGAGGAGTTGCCACTTATAGATGAAGAGGCCTCATTCAATACACTCTTATGACGATCACAGAGAAAAGAAGCTTAGAACTTGGTTCATCAAAGAATATCTAATTAAATGGCAGGGTTTACCCTTGGAAGAAGCTTCTTGGAGACCAACATCTATTTTGGAGGAGTTTCTCTATCTCAGAGATGCAATCTTGGCTGAAGACTAGCCAAACTTGGCCTACTCTGGACTACATACATCTTGCAAACATCTCATTTTTAAATACAATTTTTACCTTGCAATAATCATAGCCAAGTGTAACCTCTATGAACCGAAAGGATGCTTGGCGACATTCATTTGACATGTCACTCATCTTATTTCGAGTCGCCCATAGAAACTTATGGCCAATTCTTTGTTGCAAGCTTGTTATGGATAGCATGCTATCCACTATTTGTAGGATCCTAACTGTGAAGAATTGATGGCTAAACTCATGCATTGCCAATTCTTACATAATGTGCATAACACATATATCTATATGTCCCAATTCCATATGAATTTGAGCTTCCCCACATACACTTTAGCATTTGTAATGTTGAATAAAGTAGTACTCTACAGCCGTACTATTGAGCCACACCAATAAGTCCTCTTTTTGTTTTTGAGGGGTGAAAACCTTAGGGGTTGGGACGAAATGTAAAGAGTGGGATAGAGGAGATAGACAAGGGGTTAGCACGAGGAAAATACTCAATCACTGCGATGGGATATATACGTTATTGAGAGAATCGGTTAGGGCATTGGTTAATAAACTAATAAAGTCTATTCATCTTCTCTTCAGCTTTCATGGCTTTCATTCTCTCTTTCCTTTTTGTAGCCTTCTCTCTCCTCTCTCCTCCCTCTCTAGTCTTTATTGCAAAAAATATATGAGTGGCGATAGATTGTAAAGAGTGGGGGATTAACGCATGGAAAATACCTCATCACACGAACAAGGTATTTAATGTGTAAAGGGACACACTTAGGGTATTATTTCATGGGATAATTAGGTATTCTCACATTTTCTTCATCTTTCATTGCTTCCCTTGTCCCTTTGTCTTTTCATGTCTTTCTCTCTCCTCTCCTCTCTCTTTTTCTCTTCTTTGTGCAATATTCTCTCTCCTTTCTTCTCCCTCCTTAGTCCTCTTCATTACAGTTGTTATCAGAGTCTTGTTATTTAATCCTCTCCTTTTCCTTTCCTCATATCTAGTCAGATTTCACTTCAAAAAACCCTAGTTCAAACATGTACAAGAGGGATAGGAGCTATAAGTAGTGATGGAGTACCACACGGTGCTCACAACCTTTCTTGGAAGACATACAAGAGCTATGGTAGGAGTTATAGACATCGAGAGGTAGTAGGGCTACCTTGGCATGTCATCACTCATTTTTTTGCATATTTTGAAGGTTCGGTAGTAAAAAGGCTACTACATCAGTTAGAGAAGGTTTAAGTTTTAGTTTCTTTTCAAGGAAGAACTCTCTCTTCTCTCTTTCCTTAAGCTTCCTTGAAATTTCCATGGTGGAAATCACTTAAAATCTGTCTTCATTCTCCTGTAGAGCTTAAGTAGCATTCATTAGTGGTTCCTAGGCATTCCAAAAATGGGAGATCAAGCACCATTTTGTGGAGTGTTCAACAAGTGTTTCCTTAAGTTTCATGTGAAAAGCCTTTTCATGAGTCCTATCTTTTGTTTTTAAGGACAAAAACATGAAGCTAGTGATGGAATAGAAAGAGTGGAAAATAGGCGTAGCACAGAGAAAATATCCGTCGCACCAATGGGGTATATAAGGTGTAAAGAGACACAATTAGGGCATAGTTTATGGAATAATCAAGTCTCTTCAATTTCTCTTTAGCTTTCATGGCCTCATTTCTCTTTTTCTCTCTCATCTCTACAAGGACATCATTGTGTGGAGTTCCACTATAGTAATGTTTGACAGCAATGTTGAAGGTGCTCCATGGACGTAGTCACTTTTATTTATATATTGAAAGATTTAAGTACCATATGAGCAACAAAGTATGTAATGACTTGGAATGCCTTAATTGTTGGGAAGTTTCTCCTTAGGTGCAATCTCTTAGTAGAGAAATAGACGATCATAATTTTGTATCTTATGATGTATCTGTATATATATTGAATGTGAACACATCGGAAAGAGAATGAAGATAAATCTTGTATTTGTATGTATATTGAATGTGAATGGAAGTCCCCATGGAACTTATGGGATAAGATTCACAATGTCTATGACAAGCAAAGCCCCACCTCCTAGATGTATTGGTTGAAGCAACTCATGGACCTCCTAGATGCGTTTGGGCTTGACACCCCTATATTTCAATGGTCATAAAATATATTATGCTTTTCTTACAATTTATGGCACTTGTGGCCACAGGATAAATTGTAAGAAAAGCATAATGATCGCAACATTGTCCCTAGTAAGTCCAATGTCAAGATTCAAGAGATTAATGCCATACATACTAATTCTAATAATGACTACATACTTGCAGCTTCTTCTCTTGATGTTTCGTAGTTGATTAATGCCTTGTCTACCTATGCTTTGTGTTGGTTGCTTGATTCAGGGGCTTCATTTCATGTCACCCCTCACAGAGATTGGTTTCACTCCTATCGCAACATGATAGGATCTATCAATTTGGATAATGACCTAATATTGGATATTGTTGATATTAGAGATATCCAGCTATTTTCTTGAGATCCCATAATCGATACCCCATTTCACCCTCATCACCAATCCTAGGAAAATACATTTATAGGACTTTGGCTCAAGTTTGTTGCATTCTTCCTTACTACCTATATGTACAAAAGTCTCACAACCAAACACTCTAAGATGAGCATATGAAGGTGGCTTTCATGACCACACTTCTTGAGAAATTGTTCCTACCAAAGACCTATTTGGCAATCGATTAATCAAATGAATAGCTATCATAAAAGCCTCTTCCCAAAAACCATGGGATTATGTAGCATGAGACAACGTAGTGCAAACCTTTTCTTGAATGGTCCTATTCATACACTCAACAACTCCATTTTGGGGCGAATTATGAGGGGCAGTAAGCTCCCTCTTTATCCTTTTACTATCACAAAAGTCTTGAAAGACCTTAAACATGTATTCCCTACCATTGTTAGAGCAAAGACACTTAAGTGTCTTATCTATCATATTTTCAGCGAGTGCTAAGAATTTCTTGAATTTATCCAAAGCCTCGTCCCTACAACGAATAGGATGCACCCAAACTTTGTGTGTAGCATCATCAACGAAAGTGAGAAAATACTTGTTTCCCCCTAGAGACAATCCTGACATTTGACATATATTTGAATGTACGAATTATAAGAGAGAATATCTCAATAAAAGAGATTTATTATGTGATATTTGAGTATATTTACCATAGATACAATGATTACAATTATCAAAATCGGCATATCTCAAACACGGCAAATAAGCCCAACGAGAAAGCACTTGCATTCTAGTTTGATTCATGTGTCCCAACCAGCCATGCCAAAAGGAAGCACTCGGCTACTCGATAATTTCAACAACATTGTAACACATACTAGATACATGCAATGGATAGAGGGTATCACTCTTAGAACCACATGCAACTATTCTAGATTCCTTACATATCTTCCATTTGCCATCTCCAAAAGTAGTGTGATAGCCTTCATCATCTAGCCGCCATGTGCTTATCAAGCTCTTCTTGATTTGGGGTATATGCCTCACAAGATGAAGGGTGAACACTGAACCATGTTGAAATTTTAGTTGCACACAGTCAATGCCTTCAATATCACATGTATAATTGTCTCCCAAGTAGACAACACCATGTCTATCACCACTATAGTTAGAGAACCACTCATGATGGGGTGTGATATGAAACAAAGCACTTGAATCCAAGATCCAAGTATGCTTGTCATCATTGGAAGTGACCAATGAGTGTGCACTAAAGCAAGAAGAAACAAAGAGTACATCATTGCTGTCACTATCACTCTTATGGCTAACCACATTGACTTTCTCTATCTTGACATTGTTTTTCTTTGTTGGCTGGCTGTCCTTCTCATCCTCGTTATCATCAATCTTCTTATCCTTGCCTTTCTCTTTCTTCCACTTGTAGCAATCCCACTTAAAATGTCCTTTCTTGCCACAATGATGATACTCTACATCTTTCCCATGAGATTCACTACATCTTTTACTGCCAAATTTCCCCTTTTGCTTGCTAAGACCTGCCTCTAGTATGCAATGCACTAGATGACCTGTTTGTTGCAATACTCTATCTATTCAGGTCTTCCATAAGCAAAGAGCTTTCCATATCAGAGTACATAAGCATAGCATTTGAGTTGCTCATAACTATCCCGAATGTATCCCACCTTTAAGGGCAAAGTGCATAGCAAGAAAGTGACCTTAAACTCATCATCAATATTAAACTTCAAGCCAACCAACTAGCTAAAAATCGAGTTGAACTCATTGAGATGTATAGACATGGCTATACCTTCCTTCGTGCAAAGGTCCATCAACTTCTTCAACCAATAAATCTTGCTAGTAGCATTCTTTTGAGCATATAACTTCTCAAGTCTAGTCCACATAGCATAGGTAGACTCTAGCTTCTCTATGTAGAACAATAATGAGTTTAACTAACAATCCAATAGTAGAGCATGCAAGCTTGTCAAGCTCATCCCAATCCTCTTCCTCTATTTCTGTTGCTTGAACCCCTTTTGTCTTGATAGGGTTCGCCTATTTCTTCTACACCAAGATGTTGTAGCACTACTTCTACCATATGGCAAAAGTGCACTCTCAAGCTACCTGATTTGCAATGGGTTGTTGCTATCATTACTTCTAGCCACCATAATCACAACCCAAAAATGACAGAAAATGTCACCAAAGACAAGCCCAAAGTGTTAAACAACTAACCAAGGGGAGATCCAAAATCCAACTAGCAATATGTGTCCAAATTCTTGTGTTTATTACTGATTCTTGATCATATTCCAACATAGCCAAGGCATTTTAGATCTATAGCATACATCACCATATAGCATTTGACAGCTCTATACATAGATTGTCTGCAAATGGTATTTGATATTCACTGTGTATAGCATCAAAAGAGTCTAGCTAAAATGATTTGTTTTAGTTTAGGTATGATGCACAAAGCATGTACAATCACTATTTCAGTAAATGCTATTATGATAGTACAACCTCCACAACCAAGATAATGTTTCCAAGCTCCTAATCAAGCTCAAAACATCCCCAAAATCACCTCCAAATGATTAGCATTCATGGTGTACATGTACATTGCATTACTAGCACCCGAGAGATGACCGAACAAGCAATAGGTACAGTGTAAACCTCTACCAACACTTGATGTAAACTGAGTTAAATCCCTACTAAAATCGATCCAAAAGCACCTTAGATCCAAGAAATACCATATCCCATTGTGTTTGCATCACGTAAGCATGTGTAGACATCCAATAGGCATAGCCATTGAGCAATAACAACTCAAAATAGGGGCTGCTTGTAATTTTCAGACTTTCACTTGTGTATTCTAGCTAATAATTGAGAGCAGACCACCCAAGATCAATGCCAAGTGATGCCAGTATGAATGTTAGAAGAGCCATGGAGAGAGGCCTCAAAATAGGCACAAACAACGTGATGCTATTGATATCAAATTGTAGACTTTATCCATTGATTGCTTCTCAAGGAAAAACTCTAAAACCCCTTCTCTAAAGTGCTTAGCTCTTATACCAATTTGATGTAGACCAATGCTTGGTGGAGCTTATAGAGTGTATCAATGGAGATGCAGATTGAGAGAAAGAGAGAGAGACATAAACACAATTATCTTTCTTTTGGGTACTTCAACATATACCACTTATTCCATCAGTTAGGTATAGTACAATGTCCCATAAGGGACATTCACACCATTGTGGGTGCTGGCACGATGGCCCTTTATTCCCAGCATCTCTATTCTTTCTCATATGATGGTTTGAGAGTCGCAAGGCAGTTGTTTTTGTATTGAGGTAATTTGCCCTCAACAAGCACAATAAGCTAGATCCTAAGTCTGTGAAACACATCTTTCTTGGTTATGGGACTGTAGGTGTTGAGATGCCGAGATCTACATGAGTTGGCATCCACTACGTGCCTTGGTGATATGGCATGATATTATTCACTAGCATGTTAGGTGACCAACATGAGGAGACACCAATGAATCTATAGCTGGGCTACACCCATGTAGTCCATCCTTGGTTATGGCACATTTATTGTACCACCTCTTCTTTCCTAGCAAGTTCACACTTAGTGACCATGCGTACATATGTTGTAGTACTTTCATATTAGTCTTTTATCATATTGTAGACTTATTTCTTGTGTGTAAAAGAAGAAGAAAGAAGAAGAATAAGATTTCAACCGTATCTCTCTGTGTTCTCAAGTCTTCATTACTTTTGATGTGTGTGTGCTCTTGGGTGCTTCACTCTCTCCCCTTTTGTTTATTTTCATGGTATCATAGCCATCCCATGGTTGTGTGAAGCTCGATTGAAGGCTAAGGTGAAGGCATCGAAGCACGAAAGTAACCAAGCAAGAAACGAGTAAGAAGCTCTTCTATCTTGCTTGATTTGCTATAGCTTGTAGTTATAGGAGGCTCCTGAGGCTGGCATGACTACAATCTCCGAATGCAATGAAACTTGGTGAGTAGAAAGAATAATGTATATGTTGTAGGTAACCCATTAGGAATTTTTCACTATGATTTTTAGCATCTGAGGCCATTTTGACCTCCATTCTAGACCTACAAAGTGGTCTCGATAAAAGTTTTTGGCTCTATATACAATCAGGTGCAAGTGCATCCTGCCAACAGGCATAAGATTGCCTTCGCCACTGAGTGGGGCATCTTTGCTTACATAGTCATGCTCTTCGGGTTGACTAATGCCCTAGCCACCTTTCAATGCCTCATGTGCACCATATTTAAAGACATGCTTCGCAAGGAATTGGAAGTCTTCGTGGATAACTTGTGTGTTCACTCGACCTAGAGAGAACACTTAGACAAACTCTGAGCAGTCTTTGAGCGGTGTCGCCTATATCGTCTCTCCCTGAACCCCTTAAAGTGCCAGTTTTGGGTGAAACATGGATGCATCCTAGGGCACGTGGTGTCGAAGAATGGCATTGCCACTGACTTCTCAAAAGTCAGGGTTATTGTTGATCTTTCGCCCCCAATCAACTATAAGAGAGTTCAATGCTTCTTAGGCCATACGGGATACTGTTGACGATTTGTGTTGAACTATGCATTGATTGCTAGACCTTTGTACAAGCTATTGATCGTCTTCGAGTGGACTGAAGCATGCCAACGAGCGTATGAGGAATTGAAAAAGGCTCTAACTACTGCACCGATTCTATGAGCCCTAGATTGGACCATTACCTTCCACGTACATTCCACGTGCATATTGATGCTTCGAAATCCGTGGGGACAGTGTTGTGCCAACCTGGCGAACACAACCTCGACTATCCAATGAGCTTTACTAACAGACAATTCACTGAGATTGAAATGAATTACTCGACGACTAAGAGAGAGGGTTTAGCCATGGTATTTGCTGTAAAGAAGTTTCGGCCTGGATCACAAACTGCGTGAGCGACCGATAGAAAAAGCCTGACTTAGGCAACTTATCCTCAAGATCCAACCCTATCAGTTGATAGCAAGCCAACTATATAGGCTAGGGCAAGACGGGTTGTTGCGTAGATGTGTATGCCAACATGAGATGCATGATGTGCTCGCAAAGGTGCACAAGGAAATTGCTAGAGGGCACTTTAGCGGAGACATGACCTCGTAAGGTACTGCAGTCTCAACTATGGTGGCCCACACTTTTTCACGGCGCCGCAGCATGATTTGTCAAGCATTATGACGAGTGTCAGTGGACAAAGGTCCCGATTCGCAAGGATCAAATGGAGTTGACCCCAATCATTGCACGACAACCGTTCGAAAAATGGGGGATCGACTTCATAGGACCCATTAGTCCTGCGACACAGTATTCGCAAGCCAAGTATATCATTATGGCCACATACTACCTAACAAAATGGGCAGAAGCGAGAGCGACATGAAATAATGATGCTAGAACGATTGCCAAGTTCTTATGGCAATAGGTGATCTCACGATTTGGCTGCCCCATCGAACTAGTCAGTGAGGACCAAGGCATGCACTTCATCAATGAAGTGATAGCGCATCTTCTATCCATCTTTCTAATTATCCATCGAAAATCCTCTCCATACTACCCTCAGGCAAACGGGCAGGCAGAATCCACAAATAAGATCCTTGCAAACGTCCTGACCAAAGTAGTCTCTGCTTCGCGCAATGACTAGGATAACAAGCTGATGGCAGCCTTGTGGGCTTACCGTAAAGCTTATAAAATGGTTGTCGACCAGACTCCCTTTAGGTTGACATATGGGACTGAGGCAATTCTACCAATAGAGTTCTTCATTCCTAGCCTAAGAATAGCGCTTCAAGAATGATGGGAAGGGAAGGGGGCATGGACGCAACGCCTGGTTGAACTTGAACGCCTCTCAAAAACTCACCTTCTAGCCACTCATGCGCTTATATGCGATAAGGCACAATGCAAGAGCTGGTTTGACAAGCATGTCAAGCAGTGCGACTTTGAATAGGGCGACTTAGTGTTCCTGTACTCAGTTAAAGGACACAATCAAAAAATGAAGTTTAGAGGTCTTGGGCCTGTCAAAGTTTGTGCAATCAACCGAACTAGAAACATTGAGCTCGAGACTCTAGATGGCAAGGGCATAGGCTTCTTCAATGGCAGTTGCATTAAGAAGTACTACCCTCCCACACATCCACTGCATGAGCCACCAATGTTAGAACCCCTGTCAAAGTACAAGTCGCCACAATCACGGAAATTGATGATGAGGATGAGGAAGCCGTAGAACCCGCATACCTCCACATCACAGTCACTGCCAAACAAACATGCATTTCAATGCTTGATCGACAAGGGAGCAAACTTCAATGTCTTAACTCATGATCATTGGACCCAACTTGGTAAACCACCACTACAGTCCACTAATACCAAATTAAGCCCATATGGGGGCCACTCAGACGCACTTTTCGGCAAGTGTAGGGCCATTGTTGCTATCGAGTCTGAGACTATACCACTCATCTTTTTCATGTTGCCAAACACTAAAGACGCAGGCACGGAGTCACTACTAGGGCGAACCTTTAAGAAGCAAACTCACTACAATGTCGATTATGAGTTGCAGTGCATCCACCTCGCCATAGGCAACGTCCGCATTGTTACAGCCTTCAGCAAGGGTTGCGCGACCCCATCAAAGTCCGCAAGGCCACCGATAGAAATACTCACAGCCAAGTCTATGGAGGGGGGTAGTGCTCGGCCACCATCCATCGAATCTCATGAGCCGCCGCTCACAATAGCAAAAGTTAAGGCCCAACAGCCTAAGTTTCAAGGGAGGCCTAAACAACCGCAACCGTCACCTAGGAGTAGACGCTCACGTCCTCGTAACACACGAAACTCTAAACCTAGGAGGCCAAGACGCAGTTACAAAAATCAAAGCATGATCAAGCCAAGATGGGTTCCTAAAGCCCTCTTGCATGCGCAAGGCTACTATGAGGGAAATACCTGGATATGGATCCCTAAGGCCCGAATGGCCCAAGGCACTACTCACATGCTGCCCTCAAGCTTGATCACCCCGAGCCCCATAGAACCTCAGAACTAGAAGCCGTAGCACTTCCAGGACTCGCCTCCTACAAGCTCACCTACGCATAAGCCCAGAAGAGTTGAGCAAGCCTATCGGCCCAAACCACAAACGCCTTTACACACTTCAACCCCTGTTAGTGCCGATAAGACTTGCCAAACCCAATTCGTGTGTAGCAGCCCATCCATAGCAGCTATTACTCCAACACTCATCCACAAGACTCAACCACTGCTTCATGGGCAACTGCCACCATCTGCCGCCAAGCCTTCTAGCCCCATCAAACCCCAGCCACCTGCAAGCCTTAAACCCTCGTACGAGCGGAAATCATTCTAAACTCTGGCCACAGACCTAGCCGAAGACATAGGGGATGATGTTATTGCTTGTCTTAGACGCTTGGATGCCATGTTCATGTCGTTGGCTCTAAGTTATGCCCGCTTGGACTTAGGCCTATTGCAAGAGCCTTTAGCAATTGAAGTCGCACAATGCCTTGTTCCTGGGAAACATTCAAATTTGCATTTGTCAAAACACCCCACTCAACTGTCGCGAGTTGCTACGCACTGAGATATCAAGAGAACAAGCCATCAAACAATGCCTCATTACGCCCTACAATAAGCACGTGACTTCTTCCATCATTGACAAAGAAGTTGAGGAGTTGAAAGCGTTAGCTGACACTGACTCCCCATTTTTACGAAACTGGTACACTGCGATTGCAATGGAAACTCGAAGGATGTCAAATCATGACCAATGCTGAGCAGCGTCGTGTAATCAAGACATCGGAGTATGACCCAGCACCCACCTCATATAGAGTGTTAACCACTCTTTGTGGCCGACCCATGGAAGAGCACATCAAAGGACACCTATCTCTTGATGGTCTCCTGATCAAAGAAGAGCTAGTCGTGTCGATTCCGACGATTTTCTAATGGATGTCCTCGCTTACGTCACACACATAAGTAGCCGACCCTTCGATCTGGACTACGAGGCTTAACCCAAAATTCTATACTTGGGCTCATGCACAAGTAACCCTTATATCTGAATGATGAATGCCTTTGACCTCCTAACCTTCAATCCTAGGAAGGATTTTTCTCAATCTGGAAGGGGAGGGGGTAAGGTGAATCAAATTAAAACCAATCAAGATCAAGCAAATGCATAAACACATAAGAAACTGGTGATGTAGGAGGAATGTCACAAAAGCTTTGAAATAAAAGGCAAAAAGTCTAAAGGGAAGAATCTATGTTGGATCTTAATGCTTTCATTCAACAAACATAAAGTCTTTCTTTTTAGCAAATTATTATTTTTAAAAGCACTAATGGGAATTATGGTTCATGACATGAATGAAAGATGTCGCAACAAGACCATGCCCAGCGACTCCCTTCATAGAAGAGGAGAGGACCCAGTACTGCATCTCCTTGGAAAGTCGTGTCTACAACCAACTAAAATTTCAAACCATCCATAACATTGAGAAAGTAGTGACCAAGGAGGAAGCAGCCAAGAGGGTCGTAGAGTAGTGCAACCTCGCTAAGTACCTCGAGAAGTTCGCACAAGAGCATGTCCACACAAAGTGTGTGGAATTCCTCAGAACGTACAACCCAGATCAGGAATGTGGAACTGTAACAGTGGGAAGGGGGGAGAAGGCCAAACAGGTACAGGTACCCTTGAACCTAGCCTTGGTGGAGAAGGCACTGAGGTTAGAGCCTAAGGTGGAGAAGAAGCAGAAAAGAGATGTCTATGCCATGCTTAAGATGAAGAGGGAAGAGGTGATGACCAAGAATGGCATCAGCATCCAGGATATCCCTGATGTTGAAGCCCGCATGCAGGCAAAACTGGTGCACTCACTGTTCTCCAGCCAGCACTACAATTCCCTCATGCACCGAATTAGCATGCCTGTGCTAGAGAACGTGGTAGCTCGCACCCTGGATGAGGTTGACTGGAATGGCTATGTGCGCAAGACCATAGACCAAGTAGCAAAGGCACTAGCCTTGGGGAGCAAGCGAGAAGGTGGGGAGTCCCCATCCTCCAAAAGCACTAAGAGGAAGAAAGCCTCATCCGAAGCCTCTTTCATCGGCTATGGAAGTGTTTTGATTGCCCTCATCTAGGAGGCAGTAAAAGAGGCACATGATGCAGAGGAAGGAGAAGGAGAAACACCCAATAGATGACCCCCTCACCAGGACCAAGAGTTGTCTAGCGACATGATCGAAAGTGACAAAGAAGGTGGAGAACAAAAGGAACAGTCAAGCAAAAAGCAAGCAAAGAAACCTAAGAAGAGGATGACACAAAAGAAGAAGCAAGACGAAGGCCGCAAAAAGGAGGAGGAGGACTTAGAGAGAGCAAAAAGGGAATCCCTCAAAGAGGCGGAAGAGAGGGAGAAGAAGAAGAAAAAGGAAGCAGAAAAGTCGAAGGAAGAAGCCAAGAAAGCCAAAAAGGTGTCAAAACAGGAGGCGGAAGAGAGAAAGAAGAAAGAAAAAGAAGAAGCAAATAAATTGGAGGAAGAATCTAGGAAAGCAGAAGAAGAGAGGGAGAGAAGGGCTACTGAGGAAGAGGAGGAGCTGAGAAGGAAGGAGGAGGAAGACATGGCCAAATGGCCGAAGCCACACGTCAGTCTATAGAGCAACAAAGTAGGGCAGATGACCTAGGAGCTCTGAGCCCACCCAGGGAGGAGGGACCAGGCTCAAGCACTCAGGTGCCGAAGATCATACCGCCAGCCATCACTGAAGGCAAGGTAAAGCTCCCATCCATCCTATCCCAACCCTCTTGGTGCCAGCAGCCACCCTCACCCCAAGCATCCCTACCACTAGTGCCAACATCTCAAACTCTGTGGCCTAGATGCAATATTTCATCAATAAAGAATTAGCCCAAGGGAAGAGCATGGAAACCACTGCCACGGGGCAGAAGAGGCCGGCCACAGATACTGAATCTAGACAAGATCCAAAACGCCAAAAAGTGGAGGCCTCAACCACTCTGATCCACACGACGATGATGCCACCAGCTAACTATGACGAATACATTGCTGAATTGCTCTCTCAACTAGAGAAAGCTAAAGAGGAGAGGAAGATAGCTGTGGCCAAGTTAGCTGTGGAAAAAGATTTGGTAGCTGCTTTTCAACTTGAAAAGACCCGATAGATAGCCATGCAACAAAAAGAGATCTTTGATCTCAAACAGGAGATGAAGGCTAATGATGACAGGGAGGAAAGCTGGAGGCAGCAGCTGGAAGATGAGAATTAGGAGTTGGTAAAAATGCAGAGGGAGTATAAACTCTTGATCATGCAACATGAAGAGCTAACCACAAAAACTGATCCGATCAAATGAGGCATGGAGGAGTTTGCAAGCAAAAGGAAGAACAACATCACAAGGAGATGGAGACCATGACTGAGAAGCTGAACTTAGAAAGAAAAGAGCATGAGAGAATTAGCAAAGAATTGAAAGACCGGAGCAAAGACTCATAGCTCTAGTGCAAAGGCAGGGGGAAGGCATGGAGGAAATGAAGAAGAGAGCCGAAGAATGGGCAGGACAGAATGAACGGAGGATGAAGACCTTGGCACGTCACCTGGCTCTCATGGAAAAAGAGAATATCCTCGTAGAGAGCAGAGCAGAGACCGCCCAAGTAGCCTTCAACACTCAACAGAAAGCCTTCTTAAATACACTAATGGATACCACCCGATCACAGGAAGGGGAGTCCCTCGAGGTGGCAAAGAAGAAACTAAGCATAGCCTGCATGGCCCTGCAAGCAGGACTACACATGCCACCCCAACCTGATGTTGTGGGGCTGAGCCTTGATGATCAACGGAAGTACTTATTGATGGCCGACCTAACCCCCCAAGAGGTCGATGCACTAGGCTTTGAAGAGAAAACACAGCAAGTAGACCGACAAAGGGATGAAGCTGAACTCCAATTTGATATGGGCAGATTTAAAGAAGAGGAGATCCCACAACCCCCCTTGCCACATTCCCAAGAGCAGCCGTCAATTGACACATTTGCAGAAAGACAAGCCGCCCTCAGGGAAAGGAGGAAGAAACTGGTGGAAGAAACCAGGAAATAAATGAGAGCCAAGTCGGTCGTGCAACCATCCGCACCCCCACCACCATGCCCAGATAACCTCCTAGCAGGTTTCCACGTTGAATTAATAGTTTGGGAGTGATAGGAAAGGGACAAAAAACCCTTCTCCTTTAGATTCCTTCTGCCCAACAGCCTGAGGAGAGTCATGCCACTTAAAGTAAGTGGAGGAAGTGATTGCGATTGGAAGCCGACTAGGCCAATAATGGCTGGAAGAGAGAGAAAAGAATCCCACTCTCTAGGGGGACCAAAGAGGCAGACTTTTGGCAAAATAAGGTCTTTGAAGTGCCACATTATGTACAAGGCTATAATTGCCAGCCCATGTGGAGGAGATGGGTGTGCAACATTAGCATGCTCGCCTGGATGGCCTTTTGCAACACCTTACCCTACAAGAGGAACAACCCTATATTTATGGCATACCCTCGTAGGGTAGGAGTGGATTTTGCAATACCCTCCATGGACGATATGACTTTCCCATTATATATAATCCTAACTATGCCTCTTTTGAACAAGCTCTCACCTTCACCTTTGAAAGCCTAGATGTTTCCATGACCCGCTTCCTCGCCGACTTTTCCTCTTGCCCCGATCCAGCCTTCATAACCACTTGTAACTACCTTAGGCTTCTTAAACTCTTATTTAAGCAGGACCCTACTGCTACAGTCAAAGAAGATGAAGACAACATTGAAGAAGAAGGAAAAAAAGAACTCCAAGAACAAAAGGATAAGACTCATCAATCCCTCTTTTGTAGTTCATTTTCTGATGATAAACTTTTTTTAAAATTTAACATGTGGACTTGCCTTATGTTCCCACCATAAGCTCCTAAACTCCTCATGTAGCCTCTGCACACTACAGCCTCTATACACTTGGTGAGGCCTTGTAACAGCCTCTAGCTTTGTATGGTTGTTTTTGTTTCTTCCATGTCTACACTTAGCAAGGTTCTACTCACGACAGCCTTTGTATACTCAGTGTCTTTTACGGTTGTGATTGAGGAGGGGTGTTGAGAAATGTGCAATCACATCCACCATAGCCTCTTTGTATGGGACAAACAAGGTAAAGAAACAGACTACAAATAAAGCCTTAGACTAGGTCATGTATGCACGGTTTATTAAAACCACAATTGTTGAATACCATGGTCCCTTTCTACCTATCTCCACCTACCAATACCACCTACTGTAAGCCTATAAAAGGCACTCATACCCACACTCATTCTATTAGTGATTATCAATCAGTTGTACTTGCATTATGCTTGGATAATATTAGTTGTTCTTCCTTGTCAATGCTTCTGCCTCATTATGATTGTCTATTTGCTCATTAGTGATTCTCCATAGCATACATTCTCAGTATTTTAACAAGGGTGCTTTCTTTTTTTTGTTGGGGACCAGCGATCAAGGCATGAAGTCCCAGGTTTAGGTTATGTATGTCTGTGAGAGGTCTAAGTAGTCATTGCCTCCTGCAAAGGCATTGTCAAGCACTAAAACTTAGGCACGCCAAGCACAAATCTCCTTCTACTGCATAGATTTTAGCTTTTGTACCTTCACATGGCCAATCCGCTTATGCCATATCTCAACATCCCATATAGCACCATCATCATGTGCAAACATGGCTGCTTTCAATTCTAGAATTGACGTATCAAGAGTAAAAATTCTGCCATCTCTTCGACCTCTAGCAATCAATTTGTAGCCATTACCATATTCTTCAACAAAGCATCCATCTCTATTAAATCTCACCTGCAAATTTTGTTCTGCCATCTATCCAACTGACAAAAGATTCTTGGTTATTGTAGGTACATGCAGTGCATCATGCAGGCTCTTTTTCTTGCCATCAAGCATCAACAAAGGTACAACTCCTTTATGTTGAATAGTATAGTGGGTTTCATCCCTAGTACAAACATGTCCATGCGAACCTGCAACCATCTCATCAAACCATTCTCCATGGGGTGTCATATGATTTGAAGCCCCTAAATAATGTACCATCTCTCATCTCTGTTCTGCCTAGATACATTCTTAGACACATGCTGCAACCTACTCATCATGAGCACCGCTAGAAGATGCATAGTGCCCATGTTGTTTGCCCTTTGCCTTCATATCTCCCTGCTTCTTGTAACAATCCTTTGTAATATGTCCATATCTACCGCAGTAATGACAGTCCTTATCTCTGTTTGACTGATCATTTGACTGCCATGAACCAGATCCACCACCTCTACCATGGGGTGGTCTCCCCCTACCTCTAAAGCCACCAGATCCATGCTAGCCTTGTGTATTTGTGCCATGCTAGGCATTCTGCTGATGTTGTCCATAAGCATTTCGAGTGTCTCCTTGACCTCGAAAAGAGCCACGGCCTCTATCGCCTCTACCACACTAGCTAGAGTAAAGAACAGTGTCTCTGCTTTGAGATGCACTAGAACCTGTATTCAGCCCAAGCTTAACTTCCTCATGCAACATCAAAGCAATCAGCTCATCCCAATCAGGGGATTCAACTCTCACAGAAATAGACGTATCAAATGCTTTATACTCTTTGCCAAGTCCATTCAATGTCACTGCAATCATATCATCCTCAAACATTGAAGATCCAATGGTGGCAAGCTGATCCGTTATGTTCTTGATCTCTATATTATAGGCCTGAATGCTTCTGTCATTCCTAGACATGTTATTGAATTGTTGCTTTAGTTGAATCTTTCTTGCATGTGTTACGTTTCCATAATTCTTCATGAGTATGTCCCATGCATCCTTTGGAGAATTGCATTCAATAATCTGTATAACCATAGCATTTGATATACATAAGGAAAACCAATGTAACACCTTGCATGCTCTCTTAGTCCATAGCTTATGAGCCCTTTTCTGATCATTCGTTGGATTCCTTTCATGTATTTCAGGTTCAGCCTCATCACATGTACATAAGTCCCAATAACCTCTGCCAACTAAAAAATTCTTCATACGGAACTTCCATAAAGCAAATTTTTTTGTTGTCCAGCTCTTCTCCCACAAGTTGAGTGATATTGTTAGTGCCTTGAGCATTTGCCATAGTTACAACTTAGGTATTCAGTGATGTATACAACCTATAAGTATTGGACTCCTTTTCCTACAGTTCAGGACCAGTTTCTTGCTATTCATGATAGTTTCCTACAATTCAGGACACCTTTCCTGACAACCTGATTGTTGTAAACTGTATTCCAACAATGAAAAAACACAGTCAACTGAGCATAAACCAAGCTCAAATCAGCTCAAAACATTCTATGGTATTGGCAAAACATCCCAGCAACAAACTATGTCCATACAAGTATCAATGTTTGTATTGTATGCAAGTAGCAGTACCAAATACAGCCAGCCCACTGCTATAACCAGCAGTATTTTCTCTTTTAAAACAAGAGTATTCAGACCTCAAAACATCCCCAAAACATCTCATTTAGTTGGCCACTCTATGCAAGAGTTGATACACATCCAATCGGTCAGAATATATTGCATGTATGTCAAGATGATAGGTATCCTTCCTGCAGACAATAACCAGTCAATACCCTGGTATAACCAGCAACAAATCAGTCCAAACTTTGGACTTTCAACACTTACAATATCCCAAAAAGCATCTACCACTCAAGTGGTATGATCTAAGCATTTGTCAGTAGCAAATAAGCATCACAAATACTTCAACCATGTAGGTATATTGTTTCCAAATTCACTACAGCAACCAGTTCACTGTTTCCAGCCTGCAAATAAGCTCCAAAATTGAGCATTTAACACTCCAATATCATAGATTGTTATGATGAAAGCCACTAGTGCCCTGGAATCACCTGTTATTTACTGCAGTAAATAGCCAGTCTGCACAGGTCTGTGCTGAATATCTCAAAATCTGTGAGAAATTTGAAAAAAGTTTCTCCTACAAAGTTGTAGACCACGTTGAAACAGTCAAGTATGCAAGGTAGCTTCTCCAAAAACCATTTTTGTAGCAAGATATAGCTTTCGCAAAAAAATGGGCTGCAGGCACAGTCTCATTTGATGACATTTTCTTCAGATCTGATGTCTTGATGTCAAATGGCCACTGCCAAGCCTTCAGGCCTTAGGCCTTCAAGCTCTGATGCCATGTTGGAAGAGAGGGGGAGAGACAGACTAGAGCGAAAGATGAGTCTCAGCTCATTGTTGTTCTTCTTCCATTATTCTTCCATCATACTAACTAAAAAGAGACTTACACACATAGGTATGACTAACCAAGACTAACTGTGGTTAAGTCACTGACTACACTAACTTATTGAATGTCACACACGTGTACAGCTGTATCCAACTAATGTTGGTCACACACATAAAGATAGACTGACTGAAGAGTAACGGGAGCTTGATGTTCTAACAAAGTATAAGTGTCTCCTACTAGAAGCAAATCCAAAATGCAAAGTGAGCAAGCAAAGCTCAAGACATATACATCAAAGCATCCGAGAAGTGTAAGCACATTAGAGATACATCCGAGAGCATTAAACCTATAAGTGAGTAAGCATAGAAGCTCAAAGCAATTGACCAATGCCAAGTACATCAAATGTAACTCAAATAAAAGTGCCAAATCATGTCAAAACCATATAGACATCTCCATAGCATGTAGCATACCTGAAGTACCATGTAGACACAACATGCATTCAAAGCATGAAGCTTGCTATTGTATGCTTCCTATCCAAACTATCATTACAATAATAAACACTTCAATGATTCATCTAATCAAGCTCTAATCAGCCCAAAAGCCTTTTTGCAACATTTGAGCATTATAAACATTCCACGTAGGCATCAATAGAGCATAAACCAATCATATACTTTTTGTCCAAGTCAAAATTGTTCTATTCTATATAGAATAGGAAATTGAAAACTACATAGAATCAACTCTACAAGTACTCCAAATTGTAGCTCTCATTGTGCTCTTTGTTTCTAGCTATAGAACTCCTAAATCCAATATTGTATACAAAAGTTATAGCCAAAATACAAAAGTGTTGTCAAGCTACCATAGCTATCCATGACTTCTACATCATGCTTTATATCCACTCAAAATGAATAGAATGGTTGCTTCTCAGCTCAATAAGCACTCAACAAGGCTCAATTAAACCTCACAAAGCTCTACAAGCTACAACAAGTCAGGAGACAAGAAGACTCAATGCATATCTCAGGAGGAAGAAACAATGGGTGCCATGAAACCTTGAGCTAAATCTTTTAATCCAAGCTAAAGCAAAGGATGAAGAAGCTCCTTGAATGCCTACTTTGATACCAATTGAAAGGTAGAGCCTGAGTGGAAGCACACAAGTGGAAGCAAGAGCAAAGCAAGATCTATGTCAGAATCTATGCCAGATAGAGCAAGAGAGTAAGAGAGAGAGACACTGTATGTGGGAACTCCAACAATCACAATATGGGACCGGCATTCCCTTATTCAATCTATGTCAGATGGAGCAAGAGAGCAAGAGAGAGAGACAATGTATGTGGGAGCTCCAACAATCACAATATGGGATCGGCATTCCCTTATTCAATAGTCACTAAAAAAATAAAGAATAAAGTGATATTGATGGATGCCCACAACCTACAGTGTACCAATGTGAGTCCATAGTGTCTATAGTAAATACAAGGTTGTGCAAACATATGTGCCTTTACCCCCAACAAGGTGCTAACTCTGTTTACCGACATCACTTTTATATACTAGGTTCTCCTTAAAGCTCTCCTCTAACATAGCTAATTACTTCTCTGAAAAACACTTCTTCTTCCTCATGCCCATCCCTTCTTCCTCATTGCTCACTAATTAGCTTACCTAGCACACCCTCTCCTGATCCACTTCTCATGAGCTTGTCTTCTCTCTATCCCTCTTTTGCATTCCTACTTGTGGTGGTGGAAACACACACACACAGATATTAATGATACACTTGTGGCAAGAAAGAAGAGGGGAAGAGAGAAGGGCCCATTAATGCTAAGTATGTGGCAAGAAAAGGAAAGAGCAACAACATGGTAGGCACGTATGAATAAGCATGTGATTACCAACTTGCCAAGTGGTAAAAGAGAGTGTGTGTGGATGGAAGAGAACAAGGTACCAACTTGCCAAGTGGAAAAAGAGAGAGTGTGTGGGTGGGAAAGAATAAGTTTTGGTAATCTACTCTACATAAAGAACCTAGGTTTGGGGTCACCCTATAGATGCCACATTGGTTTGGTAGTTGGTTCATGAAATCCTTCAATTATAAGATAGTATAGATGCTTTGCTTAAATTTTCAATTAACCCATTATTGTCCATCCGTTAAACAAAAGCAATTATTTTGAATATATAATGTGTTGCAGCTTACAAACAGTTATATTTTCCAAAGTGTTGACCTACACTTGATATTATCCATTAGACAAAAGCAATTGTTTCAAATATATCATGTGTTGCACCTTACAAAAAGCTCTATTTGGCAAAGTTGATTCGAGTGGCTTTTTGTAAGAGACATACTTGCTCTAGAAATGTGAAAGTTATACAAAGTAACACACATGAATAGGCATGTTCTATCTCATACATGTGTAACACTTCAACTTGATAATAATACAAACACAATGCAGTTGGAATGTTTATAATATGTTCACATACAAAAAACTGCTACAAGTTAACCAACAAACAAATATGAATGAACTTATTTTGTGTCACACATGTGTAGTGCTAGAACTTAACAATAGCTCAAGCACAAAGGTGCACTAGTGTGAAATGCCCATAGCATGTGAATGTACAAGAACTAGTGTTCGTTCTCTCTCTTTTTTGGTCAAAAATGAGAAAGTTATGCTACCATACATAGTAGTGGTAAACATTCTACGCACTAGTCATCCTACATTTTATTATTGAAAAGTAGATACGTTGATAAACTATTCACTTACCTTCTAATACATTGGAATTTTCTAAATGCATCAATACAAACACACAAGCATGCTAACTCATGAAAATTTTTAGGCTAACTAATGAATTAATGTTCATTCTTTAGTAACGTATTATAAAAGTCATCAATGCACAAAGAGCTAATATTAATAAAAACAAAATAACATGTATCCTTCCAATCATAGCATACAATTTGGACCATATGAAAGCACTCAATGTTATAGGCTGACCTTCCAAGAAAATAAATAAATTACAATGTTTAACATGTTGCAATATTTAAGGACAACTTATGTGATTTCATTGCCAGCATAAGAAAAGGAAAATACAATAGCATGTATATCAAAGTACTAGCATAAGACTTTCACCCATATGCTAGAATTCAACATTATAGATTGGTGTTTCAAAAAAGATAGTAAATGTGACAAAAACAAGGCACAACCTACAACATGCCTTGATACTATACATAAGAAGAGCAAATGATATTCACATGCATGGACAAAAATAGTAACATGGATGTAGTAGTAGTAGGATATAACTTGCATGGTATGTTGGTACTCAACATTAGAAATTGGCATTTCTAGTATACATCTTGCATCATACAATAGGACTCAATAGACACATTCCCTCAAAAGAACAACTTAACACAAGAAACACATTAACACGCATTTTGCAATACTAGCATATAGCTAGGATTACTTTAATACACTTAGCTAGCTAACTTAGAAGTGTAATTAATTTTTGGATAGCATTGATGGATCCCCCTACACAGAAAGGCCTATTTGGCAACCAACACTACCAAATAAGAAGGGGCAATGGGTGGTTGTGTGGCCTAGTGAACTCTGAGGAGCCTCTTTCAAAGATTGAATAATGGCCTATTAAAGAATTATGTGTTACTCTTGTTGATCAAAGTTGCTCAATCATAATTCTAAATTTTTGGTACAAAAGTGACCTTTAAATCTTGGTTCCACACTTAATAACCCGCTAAATGATCCACTAATATTGTGAGGTATTTATCAGCGAATGAATCAGGAACCTCGCACCATATGTTGGTAGTTAATAGCCACATGGCGTGTACCATATGCTAATACTTATTCAAGATTATAAACTAGCTTTTTTAAAAATGTATTATGTCTTATAATACACCACAATGTCAGGTGGAACTTTCATCATGCATTGATATCTGACACAACAAAAGCAAAAAATATGAACATGCTATCTTGTGTTGTATGCTATTTCTTAACACTACAAATTGCATCGTATGCTAGTACTCAATGTTATAGAATAGCATTTCAACAAAATAAAAAATCTACTACGTTTTACATTATGAAGCACTACCAAAGCATAACTTATGTCATACCTTGGTACCAATCACAAGAAAAGGGAAACCCAAGAATAGGTACTAACATTATTGAGGTACAACTTGCCCATACCTAGATCCCAAACATAAGTAGAGAAAAAGGTACTAAGTATCAATTGTGTAGCACTAGTGTACAACTTGCACCATATGCTAGTACTCAACATTATGAATTGGCCTTTCTAGTATATATCTTAGAAGTGAATAGATATTTTATTGTGCCTTTGGTGATGTGGTGCACATGGTGTGAACTCACACACCCCTATAACTCAATGCACACCCAAACCACTATGCCACAACCATATGATGTTATTATTCAAGACTAGATATTATGCATCTAGATTACAAAATAGCTAGCACAAGGAAAGTAAAATAACTTTAACATGCATGTAACATTACTGGTCCAACTTGGACCATATGTTTGTACTTAACATGTGTATGGCTTGCAACATGCTAGTACTTACTCAATACTATAAATTACTCTTTCAAAAAACGTATTGCTTTATAATGCACCACAATGCCACAATAGAACTTGCATCATGCATTGATATTGAACAAACAAGAAAAGCAATAATGTCTTCTTCTTTCCCCCTTCTCTTGTTTTTTATATGAACACGCATAAACAACCCTAATGTATACCTTGCATCTTATGCACTCTCTCAAATTACATGCTATCTTTTATGGTACACATTAGTTATTCATGGAAATAAGCTCAATATTAAACCAAAAAAAGTGCATTAACATGCATGTTGAAATGGTAGCACAAAACTTGCAACATGCTGCTACTCAACATGATAAATTGTACTCTTCATGGGTTAAAGAAATATATTGATTTTATATTTTAATACGAAAAAACAAAATCACATTCATATGTAGCATGGTGGTAGCATACGTGTTGCTCCATAAGCTACCACTTAGATATATGAAATCTTATAATTTATACATTCTCAAAAGTGCACATGATTATCACTTTTCTACAATATAAAGCAAGCTAATTTAAAACACACTTTATTGCTTGATTATGCATCTAACTTGAAAGCTAATGAATATAGCACACAAAGAAACAAAAGAGCATAAAAATGTGCCACTTTGCAAGCTTATAGGTTTTGTGTATGCTTCTTTCATACTAAGACGCGCATTTTCTAGACAAAAGTTTGGCAATAGGTCTTCATAATGCTTAGACAATTATAAGTACTATTCCTACATGGATAGGTTGTAGCATGCACAAGGTACATGCTTATTCAAGTTCATGGGGGTGTAATCCTCTATGTTTTAGAAACAAAGATGTCTTAATAATAAGGGGAGAATAAAATAATTGAACTTATTGGCCATATAAGCATGCCATTGTGAAGATAAGATTTTTATTCATCTATGTTTAAGTAGGCTTGAATTGTAGATTATGCGAGAGTTAAATTGTGTATGCTTCAGATGTTATCATATTTATTTTGTACATTCATTGGCTAGCCTTTAGGTAGACCAATAATTGGCTAGACTTAAAGTAAGCATTCTCTCACTAACTAGAGAGCTTATTGTTGGATTTAGGGAAAGGTATATGTACCTAGATGTTTGCAAGCCAAATGCTAATGCCACACAAGATGTCCCAAAGGATCATCACCATATATAATAGGATGATATGGAAATGCAAACAATTTGTAGTGATGATGGATCCTTTACTTCTTCTTCAAAAAGCATATGTGATTCTAGAATAGGGCATATATGCCTATCCTTACAATGCTCAATTGAAACTTCATTGGGTGAGCTAGAGTCAAGGCATGGGTGCCTATCCTTTTAATGCTCATTTGCATCTTCATTAGGTAAGCGACAGAGCATGTTCCTTTGTTGTATGGTGATTACCATGAACGTAAGAAGTTCAAACTTGACTATTGTCATGCTATTATATGTTAGATATGATCAATGCCCCACCCTCATTAGATGCTACCAATGATCCATGGTGCTCAAAGTTGTAAGGCCCCCATTATGAGGAGAAGCCAAATGTGAGCCCGGACATTGGTTGAGTCCTGACTTGTATATCAGATGAGGTCTATGTGACCGGATGGCAAAAAGGTGACCGTTGTGGGTCTAATCTTTGGGTTAGACAGAGTGGTTAAGCTGGTAGCAACTCGAGGCGCATTGCATCGAGTTGTGGTGTATTCCGCGGCCCCTGGCTGGGGGGTCTGGGGGCAGCGCCCCCGGCCCGATGGTAAAGGGGATATTCCCTGGCCGACTAGTGGAGGCTCATATGGTAGGTCGGCGATCAGTAGGCCGACCTAACGACCTTCGCGGGCTATAAAAGCTAAACCCCTTCGCAGCCATCTCTTACTCATCTTTCACCCAGTCAGAGTTGTTGTTCCAGCTAGCCTTAAGCTCTTCACCTATCTTCTGTCTAGATTGCCATCTAAGCTTCACACAGTCGAAGCGCACAGGTGGACAGAGCCATCTTTGTATCAGTTGTTTGAAGTTAAAGATTTTAATGATTCTCCTCTTATCTATTGTGTACTCTCTATCTCTTTCTCAGATTCTGTTCGCTGTGCCGTGTAATATTTTACATGGTATCAGAGCCTAGGGGGCTCTAGAGATCGGAGAGCGTGCAAGAGGCAAAGGCTTCAACAGCAAAGAGAAACTATGTCGACTTCCGGAAGCGGTGCAGGAGGTGGTGTTGTTGTACCGGCTATTCAAACACTGAGGATTCGTCCACCAACCTTCAGCGAAGGCAAGTTAGATGGTACAAACTACACCTTATGGAAGTTCAAAATTACAACTATCCTTGATTCTTATGAGCTTCTAGAGACTGTGCTGGGGACTGACGCAGAACCACAGCCTACCCCCGACCCATCAAATCCTAGTGTGATGATTCCTCCGAATGCAGATCTTCTACGAGCTTGGAAACGAAGGAATGCAGATGCATTGTGTGCCTTAGTTACAAGCTGTTCTGACAGTGTTTTGACTCTGATTCAGCATACAACCAAAGCATCAGAGGCTTGGAATGTACTAAGGAGTCAGTATGAAACACGAAACCAAACAAGGATTCAAAACTTGGAGAATCAACTAGCAGCGGAGAAGTTTGCTGAAGGAGAGACGGTTGAAGCATTCATCACTCGGATTAAGAATCTGTGCGACCAGATGGCTAGCGCTGGGATACAAAAGACTAGCGAAGAGCTAGCTCGGAGGTGTCTTCGGATTTGTCCACAAAAGTTTGATGGACTAGTAACTGCCCTTAATACTCAGGTGAGACCTCAAGCTTTGACTTTTGAGGAGTTTTGTGCATTATTAATGGAGGAGGAGTTGAGGCTGAAAGCCCGAGAAGGAAGCAACAATGGAGATGCTGCATTCTCTGCCAATGCAAAAGGCAAAGATGTTTCCTCCACCAAAAATGATGGTGACAAAAAGAAGAAGGGCGGCAAGAAGAAGTTTCAAGGAGAGTGCTTCTACTGCAAAAAGAAAGGACATGCAATTGCAAATTGTTGTGTTAAGAAGGCAGATGAAAAGAATGGTACCCTTAAAAGTAAAGGGAAAGAGACAGCCAATACGGCTAAAGCGGAGTTGGAATTATTCATGGCGACCATTGAGGAAGTGTGCTCCTTGGCGCAAGAAGAATCTACCACTGACTCATGGGTGTTGGATAGTGGGGCCTCCCGTCACATGACCAACAAGAAAGGTCTATACAGTTCTATGCAGCCTCTACAAGAATCTATCACTGTGACGGTTGGAAATGATGCTAAATGCCCTGCTGCAGGCACAGGTACTATTTCTTTTGTTGCTGCAAATGGTGAAGTCAAAAAGCTTTCAAATGTGTTGTATGTTCCCGAAATCAGGAGAAATCTCTTATCAGTTGCTGCCACAACTGATCTTGGTCATGAAGTGAGGTTCAAGAAGACAGGTGCAAAAATTATTGATAGTGCTGGCACAATTGTTGGCAAAGGAGACAGAAGGAACAACCTGTATGAGCTAAGTGCTCTTACAGCCACCGCTGGAGTGGGCACAAGTAAGCTTTGGCATGAAAGGTTTGGACACATCGAATTTGCAGTATTGAAGGAGATGCAAAAGCAAGGTATGGTTGCTCACCTACCTACAATAACTGAATTGAAGGAACCATGTGAAGCTTGTATGATGGCCAAGCAATAGAGAAAGGCATTTCCACAAGAAAGCAAGAATAAAGCATAGGCTCCTCTAGAGTTGGTGCATGCTGACTTGTGTGGTAAGATGCCTACACAGGCCTTGGGGGGATCTTCTTATTTTATATTGATTGTCGACGACTACAGTAGGAAGATGTGGGTGTACTTCCTTCGTGATAAGGCTCAAGCTTTTGGTAAGTTTAAAGAATGGCTAATACTTGTTGAGAATGAAATAGGGAAAAGTGTGAAGAAATTTAGAACAGATGGTGGTGGTGAGTTCAACTCAAAGGAGTTTGAAGGCTTTTGCAAGAGCAAAGGGATCAAGCGTCAATTGACGACGCCTCACACACCTCAGCAGAACGGTGTTGTGGAACGCAGGAATCGCACCATTGTGGAGATGGCAAGATGCATGCTAAAGGGCAAGGGATTGCCTAACCATTTTTGGGCTGAAGCTATTAATACTGCAGTCTACATTCTAAATCGGAGCTATACAAAGGCTCTCAAGGGAAAAACACCTCATGAGGCTTACACTGGTAAGAAACCATCTGTCTCACATTTCAGAATTTTTGGATGTGAATGTTATGCACATGTTCCAGATGAGAAGAGAAACAAGTTACAACCAAAAAGCAGAAAATGTATCATCTTGGGTTATAGTGATGAGCAGAAGGCTTACAAATTATATGCCCAAGAGGCAAAGAAGATCATTGCGAGCTGTGATGTGGTGTTCAAGGAGGAGCCGCATACAGTGGAGGAGGAGAATGCAAGTTCTTCCACTTTATCATCAAGCGAAGAAGTAGTCCACTATGAACCTGTCCCGAGAGCTATCCCTATCCTTAAGGAGGAGGAAGCATCATCTTCAGATGATGAGGAAAAAGTTCACCAACCTGACATCACCCCACCGGAAAAGCCATTGCCGTGCTGGGTGAAGCAGCTCTATGACCACAATAATCCTATGCCGGCATCTGTTGAGGAGAAGGCAGACAGACCAAGGAGGTCTGAGAGAATAGAGGAGCAAAGGAGGGCTTCAGCTCACATAGTCAATATGGCCTTGATGGTTGAGATTATGAGAGAAGTAAAGGAGCCAACTAACTTAGAAGAAGCACTTGCAGATCCATCATGGAAGGCTGCTATGCAGGCGGAGTATGACAGCATAATGAAGAATGATACTTGGGAGCTAGTGGATCGACCAGCAAAGCGGAAGGTTATTGGCACCAAGTGGATCTGGAAGGTAAAGTACAAGGCTGATGGTACCTTAGAAAAGTACAAAGCTAGACTGGTTGCCCAAGGATTTTCACAAGTTGAAGGGTTTGATTTTCAAGAGTCATTTGCCCCAACTGCCAGAATGACCACTATTCGCACGGTACTTGCAGTGGCTGCCCACAAGAAGTGGCCAGTGTACCAAATGGATGTTAAGTCAGCGTTCTTAAATGGTGACCTCAAGGAGGAGGTGTATGTGGCTCAACCACCAGGGTTTGAGGCCCCCCATTCTGAGAGCAAAGTGTGTAAACTGAAGAAGGCATTGTATGGGCTGAAACAAGCCCCCAGAGCATGGTACCAGCGGATAGATAGGTTCTTTTTAAACCTAAACTTCAAAAGATGTGCCTCAGATGCTAACTTGTATGTTTACAGGGATGGTAAAAAGTCTGTAGTGATTGTCCTATATGTGGACAACCTTCTTATTACAGGTGACCACCAAAGCACTTACGAAGGATCTGCTTCAAGTTCATCTTCAGAGACTCGGCATTGGGCCAAGGAGATAGTTCACCTATGGGTGGACATTGAAGGGGGGTGTTAGATATGATCAATGCCCCACCCTCATTAGGTGCTACCAATGATCCATGGTGCTCAAAGTTGTAAGGCCCCCATTATGAGGAGAAGCCAAATGTGAGTCCGGACATTGGTTGAGTCCTGACTTGTATATCAGATGAGGTCTATGTGACCGGATGGCAAAAAGGTGACCGTTGTGGGTCTAATCTTTGGGTTAGACAGAGTGGTTAAGCTGGTAGCAACTCGAGGCGCATTGCATTGAGTTGCGGTGTAAGGGAGTTAAAAGGGGCCCCTATTGTGGGGTCCAGGGGCCACGGAAGCGGCCCCTGGCTGGGGGGTCCGGGGGCAGCGCCCCCGGCCCGATGGTAAAGGGGATATTCCTTGGCCGACTAGTGGAGGCTCATATGGTAGGTCGGCAGTCAATAGGCCGACCTAACGACCTTCGCGGGCTATAAAAGCTAAACCCCTTCGCAGCCATCTCTTGCTCATCTTTCACCCAGTCACAGTTGTTGTTCCAGCTAGCCTTAAGCTCTTCACCTATCTTCTGTCTAGATCGCCATCTAAGCTTCACACAATGGAAGCGCACGGGTAGACAGAGCCATCTTTGTATCAGTTGTTTGAAGTTAAAGATTTTAATGATTCTCCTCTTATCTGTTGTGTACTCTCTATCTCTTTCTCAGATTCTGTTCGCTGCGCCGTGTAATATTTTACATTATATTGTTTCAATCTCTTTTATTCTAAAAGGACCTTAAAAGGGTTTTGTTATGGATTTTATGATTGTTATTAAAGAGTCATGCTTAAATTTGTAGCTTACACAAGGACATATTGCTTGAAAAGGATAACTTATAAATGGATTTCTAGATAAATTATTACGAAATGAGATGGTGAGAGACACACCAAAGTAGCAACATGCAAACAACCTCAATGAGGTAGGGTAAGGATTATGACATCACATTTAGTTGTACTTTGCATACATTTGTTTTTAATACACTTGGACCAGTTACAATTTGGCTAGAAAAGAAGGCAATGCAAAGAAGCTTTGCACTTCTAAATTTGCTCCATTATCATTCTTGCATTCTTTTCACTTAATGTGACTTTAATAAGTCTTCATTGTACTTGAGCATAATCTAGATTTCAATTTCTCTCCATTATCTTCAAAACACATCAATTGGACTATCACGCATATATACTCAACTCATATGTTTGGGGATAATTGATTTTAGATCAAGCATAATCCAATAATGGTGAACTAGCATTAGAGCCTTCAAAATTATACATGAATTGCATCATTTGCCCATTTGTTTGAGATAATCAGGTTAAGAACAAGAATAATATAGCATGTTGAATCGGCATCAAAAGTGTGATAACTAGGAGCTATTGTGGGAGCCTACGAGATTACACAAATATTCCATCACATGCCTCCAAACACACTCTCATCTCTCAATGTATAGGCCAACATTGCCAGAAGAGCCAAAATAACAATCTAAATCTCTCACAAGCATGAATAATGGAGTACGCAAATGAGTCATCTACTCATACACCATAGGCAACAAAGTAGAGCTTTCCTAAACCATATTCAAAAGAGACATGATACATCATCATGAAATCTAAGCTTAAAGCGAGCTAAGAATGCCATATATGCTTTCCAAGGTGTATTATAGAATCATGTCATGAACCAATACATAATCCTAGCAACACAAAGAATGTTCTCTTCAAAAGAATAAATTGGACTCCTATATGCACAAAATTAATCACAACTCAAATAAGAGAGACATTAAGAAAAAATGTAGCCCATAACCTATGATAAAATTCTTTAGAGGAAGTCAAAGTCAATTTTGGAACTCAAACAACCCAAACAAACCTTTGAGTATGCTGTTATCAATTTTCCTACAATCTGCCTTCATGATTACTCCACATGCAAACATGCATCTCTTTCAATTAATGAACCCAAATGGTGCAAGACTTTGTGGGCATCTATATTAGCTACTAAATTACACTTTGGAGTACTCAAAAATAGAGAAAATATACTTGCTTGTCGTTGCTATTAATAGCTAAACTTATATTATGATACAAATTGAGCAACACTCTAGAATACTCAAAATGAGAGAAAATATTGCAAATGCCAAGGGTGCCCGAGATGATTACCCAAATGCCAAAGGCCACATGGGAATTGGGAGAGGTTGTGAAAATGTTGGATCTAGAGCATGGCAGGAGCTATGGAGGTTGGAAGGTGAAAAGTGAACTCATGAAGACATAGAGTTGAAGCTAGAATGTCACACAAGTGAATTAGGTTCCAAGATTGAGACTTGGACTCATAACCATAGTCTTGTGTGGTTGGACAATGACTCGGACACTTAACTGAAAGGACAAAAGTACCATCATATTGCATTACTCATCTTGAAAGTACAATGCTTTGTAGAAGTTGGGTTGTTCCACACTCCTCACTGTGCATATGGGATTCAGGACATCTCTTCTTGGAGCATACATCATTTGTCTATTTCTCAACAGAGGTGTCAAATTTGACAAGGGGAAGAGTCGCCTAAAAAAGCGCAAACATGTGGGCTACTAATGGAGAGGCTAGTGTGCGGGTACTATCAATGTAATTAATACAAGGGCAGCTAGGTACAAGCACCTTTACCCCCAACAATTACCATGGGGAGAGTTTGTGTTGTACAATGCAACTACAATTTCACCATACCATATTCACCATGTGTCAAAGCCTAATGAAAAGTTGATTAAAGGTAATTTTAATCAATCTTGTGATATATATATATATATGCATGCATGCATGCATGCATTCATGCATGCATGCATGTATGTATGTATGTATGTATGTATGTATGTATGTATGTATGTATGTATGTATGTATGTATGTATGTATGTATGTATGTATGTATGTATGTATGTCTGCTTGTCCCTTTTCTTCTCTGTGCACACTATTGGGCTAGCATCATCTCAATGAAATTGTGTTGGATCTCTACAAAATTGTACAATTTTTTTTCATACAAAGTAGAGAGTTTGTTGTGCTACACCATCCTATTCACTTCCCTTAATTCTAATTTTGCAATCCACCATCATGTTCAACAAACTTAATTATTACTAAAATCCACCATCATCTTTTTGCAAATTTTTGGGACCTGTAAAGCACAAACATCTCTATCCAAGAATTGATGATTGCTTTGATAAATTTAAAGCACCTAGGACATTTGTTAATCTCTAATGCATGTACAACACAAAGGCATACATTAATCTCCGATGTGTGAAATGTATTTATAATTGATGAGTGTTAGATATTATTGCAATGTAGCTTTGTATTTCTATGAATTGGTAGTATGTTCAAAACCTTAAGGCATCGCTCTCTGAGTCATTAACTTGAAACCTTTGCTACATGATCATTAATTGTCATTGTAACGTGCCATCATATTATGGCGAAGTGTTGGTAGATGCAAAACCCATAAGCATCTCTTTCAAAGACATCATCAATTTCTTCAATGAACTTTATTGATATATATTTACATGTTAGGACATTATTTATCGTAGTAGTTTGTGTTGAAGAAATGTTTGATTCACAACTACATCAATCATCATTACAATAATGACTTCCGTTGTTTTTATGTAGTATGGCAATTGGCAACACAAATGGATCCAACAATATCCAAAATCTTTGCTTCAGCTCTTCTTGTAGGATTGCTCAAAAATGGAAGGAAAACCCCCTTTCTTTCATCCTCATGCCTTTGCTATGTTTCGCCCTCTACTTCCTTTGACCTCTAAACCGATCCATGCGAGCACGCCTAATGGTATGACAAGCAATGAGACCTAATTCTCCAGCTCTTACTTTGGCAATGATATTGTGGAGAGCACGTAGGCATCTTCTAGCTAACTATTGCTATTTGGCTTGACCTTCCAAACACTAATGTATGAGGCACTATTAGAGCAATCTCCTTCTTCCCCTATTCCAATGCATCTCATAGGTGGTTCAAGCCCCTCCATCATGCCAAGAGCACTCTCACCCTTGCCATTAAGTTGCATGCAACCCATGGTGTCATACTTCTACTATAGGAGCAATGGAACTGACCCCCTTCCTTTCGTTGCTGGTGTAGTGCAAGTGGCAACATTCAAGGTAGCAACTGCTTGAAGGAGAAAAGCACATAAATTTGGACACCACACCTTATTGAAGTATTGTTTGATCTATACAAGGACAAGTGGATTTCCCTTAATAGGGGTAACTTCAAGGCTATCCTTGCATGTGACCTCAATTGTAAGTGCAATTCCACATATTCTTATGCTATTGATGTTTTGCATACATCCCTTGGGAGTCCACCTATAAGAAATCATCTATATAACATGTGTTCAAAGGATATTAAGAAATACCCTTTCTTATGCTATTGATGTTTTGCATACATCCCTTGGGAGTCCACCTATAAGAAATCATCTATATAACATGTGTTCAAAGGATATTAAGAAATACCCTTTCTTTGCATGCTATAAGGCCTTAAAATGACCCCTTTTACTTTACTAAACTTACGATTTTTTTTTCAAATTGTAATTAAAAAAACCCTTTTTGCAAATATAAACATGTACATTTTACTAAATATAATACCCTTTCTTTTGAACTCACGTGGTATCTTACATATTATATAAGGTGGACTCCTCGAGCATACATCATAATGAACCCTTCTGAAGTATGTGTGTTGTTTATAAGGCAAGTGCAACACAAAGTTCTCAAACAGTCAATGCAAATACAAGTGGGAAATTCTAAAGAAAATGTTCATGAAAAAAAGTAAAAAGAGTCATAGTTAGGAGTGAAGCCTTCCAGGTGGGAGTTCTTCAATAGGATGGATAAACTTCCTGGAGGCACGTCAAATGTTAAAGGTTTGAATGATGCCTTCTTGGACCAAGATTACGTCCCTCTTAAAGTGGTTTCTCTTGTTGCTAAAGATGAGGACAATGCAGAAGGAGATGAAGATGTTGATGTGCCCACCCTCTAGTGAAGGGAGCTGATGAGGACAAGGACACACTCAATGGCAGATAAAAACAATGATGAGGTAGTTCTAGGGCCAGCCATCACACACACGGTAAGGGGCCAAAAGACAAAGAAGCAAAAGATAGCATTGGCATTGGATGGTTTGGGAATGCCCATGGAGTTTTCTTTGGTGCTTTGGCATTGGCTTTGGAGCAAGCCATGCATTGAATTGGAGGAGATGCAGCTTAGGATGACAAAACTCCTAGCTCCTTGCATTCATCCACATCAAGTGATTAGTATGAGTAGATAGAGGATACACCTAAGGGTGGAAATACGCACAACATTTGTGCAACTTGTTTGTGTGTTCTAGACTTAGTATTGGTTACTTCATTGGGCCTTGTTGAATTGAATGATTCTTATTGGGTTGCTGAATTCCAATTTCTTGGATGTTTGCTAATCATACGTGATTATTAAAGTCACTTCATTACCTCAAGTTTTTACTGTATCGAACAAGCGAACAAATATAGAGAGGAATACAAGCGGGAGGCCATATACAAACTTATGACAATCAAGTTACACCATAAAACAAGAACAAATATACTAACAACGCTTGTATTGTACCATAATAGAAGAACACGATAATAACAACAAATCTACAATCTCAATTGGAATAACAAAACCTTGTGACATTGCACATGACACTACCATCATTCAAATGAGGATCGAAGTCATCCTCTCAACATGTCCTTCACAATAAGATTGTGAAGAATGCAACAAGTAACAATGCACTTGGGGACACAATTGAGGTCTACATTGATGTCCCTAAGAATGCACCACTGATTTTTAAGCATTCCAAACACATGTTCAATTGCACTCGTCCCTTTGACAAGTGTCAATTGAACTGTTTCCAATCTCCAATTTTGCTAGAGGGTGCCACTCTCTAAAGGGATTGATGAGGAGGGTTTAAAATAGGCATTGTTTCTATTATAACTAACATGTCTGACTTAGCCTTTGTTGCACTTCTATCATCTGTGCACAAGTTCCATACCTCAAATCAGCCACCACGAGGTGAGGGCACACATGGATGTCACAAAGCACATTGGCTAGCTCTTACAAGGGTTCATTGTTTTTGAAACACTGTAAATGGCTGATGCTTTCCAATGTGCAAGGTCATTGGTACCACTAGGAGCTAATACACTAACATCCCATATGCTTTTTGTGCAACACAAATGACATGCAAAAGAACATAATGGAAATGATGCTTGCACCAGTACTATACCGGCATGTCCTCTATGTTGGGCTTCTTGGCAAGTTTGATGTGTGAGCCATCAATAGCATTGCAAACATTGGGTAGCAATGTGAGTGTCTCGAATTCGACAATGATGTTCTACAATTGTTCCCCTGACAAAATGGAGATGATGCTTGCTTGAAGCTTTGTGGAAAGATTATCAACTAGAATGTGATGATATTTATGCAATGTGAAACCCATGCCAAAGGTGTCAACAACATGATGTGTGGAGCCATTGTGAGCAAGTCAAAGAATTGCATAGCTAAGAGCATGCTTTGGCTCGATAGGTGCATGAACATAGTCTCCTTTGCCTTGTCTTTGGCCAGTGGGTTGCAAGAGTTGTAGAAGCATCCGGAAGGAAGCATAATCAAATCTAACTATTTGCAGAAGAGTTGTTAGCGTGCATCCAGTTCAGGGATCCAAATGGTTTGTTGAACATGGAGCCAAAATGTGTGTTGGGGAAGACCCACCAATTTCGAAAATATGATGTCAATTAATACACAGCTCCTATAAAACTGTTGGGAACAACACAAACAAGCACCAATATTGGTGCGTAGATCGGATGTTGTATGCGTACGTAGTGAATGCCGGAAGGTCCCCAAGAACAAAGAACTCTACAAACCTTCATAATTTCAAGTACAAGCAAAAGCAAATTTGCACGGCATGAGACAAAAGAGACAAATTGGGTGCAATCTCCCCCCATGCCTTCTGTGAGCACTTCACAAGGCATGTATTTATAGATTAATTTATCTTCAAGCTCAAAAATAGCCCACTTTACAAATAGCATGCTTTTGCTTTTGCATTTGCGTTTGCCCAAATATAAAGTAAGGCATTTGGGTATCCAAAAGTCGAACTGTGCCCAAATACAAATATCAAATAATGAAGTATTTAACCAAGTGCCTATGTGCATACAAGATAATAAATGTTTTGTCAAGCGCTTTAATAGTGCGCTTAAATAAATATTGGCGCCATGCCTTTAGTGATAAGGTGTGCACCCATAAAAAATAGTAATTCTTCTAGGCATTTGGATTCACACCATCGCTCGGTGCTACCCAATGCCACCACCGTCTACTCTACACATCAACTGAAGCATTCACAATTGTTAGAAAATAAATAAATAAAACCCAACAAAAGTGAATACCTAGCAGTCTTTAGCTACAAAATAATTAAATAGGTTGGAACTTTATCTTAACTTTATTTAAATTCGAGTGCGCACTCGAAACTTGTAAACGTCCATGAATTTAATATGTATTTTATGGAATCACCCACGTGCATATTAAATTAATTTGACACCCAAAAAGGATAGGCGTCCCCGTCAACTTTTCGCACAAGGAATCCACCTTGTGTATGAGCCCCAACAATAAATAGTTTTACGGAATCCACCGTAAAATATGCCTCCTAGCATCATAACCCCAGGGTGGGATAGCAATTGCCCTCAATTGCTATTAGCTCAATGTGGAGCCAGCAATGAGGGGTAAGCACTTAGGTCGCAGGCGTGCATCCATTGGGCCTCTTCAATAGGATGGTTTTTAAACTTAACAAAATATCTAGAATATATCTACGGCTAGTTCTAGTGGTCATAAAGTCATTGTCTAGAATAGTTTCAGGTTCAAGGATTTCAGTTTTTTCTTCTAACAAAGGAGGGTTTTCATAGACAAGATGGACAGGTAATTGGCCTTTGAAAGGTCGTAACAATTTGATATGGAAAGTATTATGGATCTTCCAATGTTTGGGTAGCTCTAATTTAAACGCATTGTCATTGATCTTGTGAATTATTTTGAAAGGTCCATATAGGTGCTAATTTAACAAGGTGTTTCTCAATACTTTTCAATATTCTCTTTTCAATGCGTAACCAAACATAATCACCAATATTGAAACTCATGGCTTGTCTTTTCTTATTAGCTTGTTGAGTGTATGATTATTGGGCTTTCACAATCATATCTTTAACTTGAGCAAAAATAGTAGCATATGCAAATTGGCAATATCATCAACAACTTTAACTTTCACAATCATATCTTTAACTTGAGCAAAAATAGTAGCATATGCAAATTGGCAATATCATCAACAACTTTAACTTTATTCGATAATGATGTGACAGGTGTAGGCAATCTACGTCCATAAATGATTTCAAAAGGCGCTTTATGAGTAACTGTGTGTGGTGTATTATTGTATACAAATTAAAGTAGATGCAATTGTCTGTCCCATGTTTGTGGTTTTGAAATTGTGTATACACGCAAAAAATCTAGAATTGTACTATTTGTAGCTTCTGTTTGCCCATTGGTTTCAGGATGGAATGCAAATGAGAAATCAATCTTAGTACCCAAATTAGCAAACAAAGTAGTCTAAAAATTATTACAAAATCTAGAATCACGATCAGAGATAATAACTTTTGGCAAATCATAATTAGTGAAAATAGTCTTCAAAAACAATTGTGTAGCTTGAGATGCAGTTAATGTTTTCTTACATGGTAGAAAATATGCTTGTTTACTAAATCGATCTACTATAGTCCAAATCATATCATGATTATCTTGTATATTGGGCAAACCAGTTATAAAATCCATTGAAATATGTTCCCATGGACGGTCAAGAATTTGTAAAGGCATTAACAAACTATATGCTTACCATGGTGTCGCTTGATTCTTTGGCAAATTAAACACTCAAAAATAAAGTTAGAAACATCTAAACATCAGATTCCATTTGCGGCCAGTAAAAATCTTCAACCAATGTTCTTAAAGCGGAAATAATACCTCTATGACCTTGATATGAATTTCGTACAACAAAATGATCTTGAAAACTAGGGTCATGGTTATAGGTATTCTTCATAGTAGTAAGGGAATCAAAGGATAGAACGGAAATATTATGGATAGTTGGTCTCCTACTCAATGCATCAGCAACAACATTTTCTCTTCCTGGTTGATATTGGATAAGTGGATGAAAACTTTGAATGAAAGCAGCCCATTTAATATGGCGATCAGAAATTTGTGGCAGACTAAGGAGATGTTTGATACTTTGCTGGTCAGTTTTAATCATAAATTCAAATCCCATCAGATAGTGTTTCCATTGACGTAAGGCTTGCACTATAGCTAACAATTCTTTATCATAGGCAGAATACTTTAACTCGTAAGTGAAGGGGATGCAATGGCAGTGGAGAAGGAGAAGAGGAAGATGCGGGAGAGAAGAGCACACACAATGTAGGTGCTGTCCTACTGAATTGACAGCCTTATTACACTATCATATTATATATGAATAAAGAATGGGCGGTCACAGTATACACGGGTAGGCCCAGAGGCCTTTTACCCCAACAACCTCCCACTAAAAGGCCAATGTGACTGGGGAGTGAAAACAAAGAAAATGAAAAAAAAGACAAGGTGAGGAATCATAACATCTCACCCAACGCCATATCAGAACGCGAGACGTGCAAGAAGTGTCGAGAACCTCTGCAGAAGAAGAGTCAAGCATCCCCGAGTCCATGACATCCAGGAGATAAGCGATCCCGCAGCTCCATACAATGGAGCAATCCAAGAATGCTTCTCATGAAGCAAGCACAACTCATCAATGCACGACTGTAAAGCATCAAAGTCGCGCATAGCATCAACGTGGTGCATATAAGACAACAGAGAGCAGTCAAACTCTCCAAATTCAATCACTGAAAGAGGGCCAACATCTTGGATACTCGTCCCAACGGGGTCTCAAGACTACATGTGGCCTCAGCGAAGTAGAAGAATGACATATGGCTGGCTATCTAGCCTGCAAAGCTACAAGAAAACGGCTCTCATGAGCTTGCAAGGGGTCTAGCAACTGACCATCAACATCCTGACCCTGACGGCTATGCATAGCTACATCATTTGGGCCAATAAGTGCCTCATTTTTAGCATAAACAACTTGCTATAATGGCACTGTAGCTGCAGTAAAATCAGCCATAAAGCGTATTGAACGCTCATCAAGAGGCCTAAGAGGTGTCTGTGTCTCATAGAAGATAGCATGATGGTTGCTTATGACATGCTAGGCATCCAAATCCCATAATCTGTAGGCCTTAAAGTCACCATCTCCATAACCAAGGAGGATACATCTACGTGACATAGGCTCATGTGGCATACGTATAGATGCTTGGCAGCCAAACATCCTCAAGTAATCATAGGAGGGTTGCATGCCACTCCATGCCTCATGGGGGTGTAATACCATCCAAGGTCAAGCACGGCGTCTTGTTAACCAAATAGACTACTATCATAAGGGCCTCAGCCCAAAAGCCATAAAAGACAACCCAGCTGTGGTAAGCATAGAAGCAACCTTTGCCTGTAAGGTCAGACAAATGCCATGAGCAATCCCATAATACCTTGGGTACAAGAAATCAATGTCATACTACTTACAAGAGGTCCGAAAGCTGGGAGAGAAAGCATGACTCTCATAATCCATCTGCAAGCATCTAGGCTTGCTACCAGCAGAATCCATAAACCTCTCAAGCATAATTGCATCATCCTCAATTTGCACGAAGGGAAAAGCCCAAACACGATGGATAGCATGATCAACAAAGGTCACAAAGTACGACGCTCCACCAAGTGACTAGAAAGGCATAGGTCCATATACTACACAATCGACAAGATCTAGAGGAGCATGCCTCATACGATCGCCATAAGCCAAGGGGGTTCTGCAAGGACCAAGAGTACAATCAGGGCAAGCATCAAGATCTGTAAGTGACATAGGAGGCAACAATGAGTCTGAACAAGACAAGATCTCCATCTCTTTGTGGTGCATATGGCCTAGGTGATAATGCCATAACAATGCATGTTGTATCCGAATAATTGCAACCATAGAATCTCCCACATGAGAGACATGCACTGGGTAATGAGAACCAACTCGAGAACCTCTGGCCAAAACCAAGCAACCATGACAGATCTTCCATGACCTATCCTGAAGAGAAACAGAGTAACCTACATCATGCAACAGACTGACAGAAATCAGGCTCTTACTGAGCATGGGAACATGTAGAACATCCCTGAGCATAAGAGAAGTCCCATTAGGCAAAGCTAGGTGTATGTTCCATGTACCAATAATAGCATAAGTCTCCTCAAGGCCCAGATCAATACATCCATCAACCTCCCTATAAGAAGAGAACCATGCTCTATGAGGGGTAACCATGCTCTATGAGGGGTAACATGACAAGATGCCATAGAGTCGAAAAGCCAATCAAAGGCATGGGCCTGATCATTGAGCAAGTAAGCTATAGGGAAACTAGATGACAGGAGGACATGCTCAACTGCATCATCATGGGTAACTGCATGTACCTCACCACTAGAAAGAGTGGTAATACTTGCTACATCGTTGACTCTCTGCTCATGTCGATTTCGTCTCTGTCTTTGTTGCTCTCTAATCCGTATGAAGCATTTTCTTTGAACATGCCCAAGCTTCCCACAATGGAAGCAAACAGCATCTAAAGTAGAAGAACATGTAGAAGATGACAAGGAATCCAAGTCATCATGAATAGGGCTATCCATAGCATCCACAGAGCTCAAGAAGTCGAGGGTTGTCCCAACATAGGGAACTTGCTCATAAAGACAATCATCTACTAGTACATCAGTGGTAGAAGCATGCTGTAAATGCTCATGAAACCTCAATGGATGGGAGGACATAAAGGCATCAATCAAGGATGCAAAAGCTCATGTGGGAGCTTTCGCTCAATCGCCAAGACCCACGGACCACTTTTTGTTTCAAGCGTTCCAAGCAAGCTCTAATGGCTATCTCTCACCTAGCCGACACGCCGTCAATCCTACGAGTGTAGTGAGCTTACCTTAATGCCGATATGAGTTGCCTCCTCTCTCACACATGCCGGTAGCTCCACGATCCTATATGCAAGCTCAAGCATCCTCAAGCCTCCTCCACCTCCAAGCTCCATCCTCCACAGCCATGCGCGCAAGAAGAGAGAAGAGGAGAGAAGAAGAGAAGAGGAGATGGTGAAGAGCTTCACCCTCTTGATCCCTCACTCTCATACACTCACTCCCTCACACTCTCACACTCCCTCTCTCAAGAGCACACACAAGCAAGAAGATGAGAAGGAGAGAAGAAGAAAAAGACTCTTGTTGCCACACACCAAAGAATGAGCTCTTATTCACTTTTTGAACTTTATATATACAAACCCTAAAATCCCATGGACACCCATCCCTTTTTTACATGACCAGCCATCATGGCAAGGTCCTTTTTCCATTTTCCTCTTCTAGCCCTATGCCTCTAGCCTATACCCATCTAATATTTTACAATCGGCACAGGAGGGAGCCTTGCACTCTTTTACAAGAGGTTTCCAAGTTTTTTGAGGCGCCTTTTCATTTAAAGTTGCGCTTTTTGCCCCGGTTCATCTTTAGAGGCCGCCTGCGTGTCTTTGCTCTTTTTCCATCTTCCTTTTGCTTTTTCCTTCATTTTTCCGCCATCTAGACTTGGGGTTAACATTACTCCCTCCTAGACGGGTGCCAGTCCCATGGCACTTCGGCGTTGGGTTGGTGTAAGGGTGAGGGCCACATGTAAACTCAGGTGCTTGTGGAAGCTTAAGATTGATGTTTGTCGGAGCAGCTAACTGGATGTCATGGGTTGACGAGGGCCTCCGAAGTTGGTGGTTTGGCATTTTTGGGGTGCTTGAAGGAGAAGGAGAAGGTGCTCTACCTAAATGGGGTGCTTCCTCAGCATGTTGGTGTATTGTGCTCGTGCTAGTGGAATGGGGAGGTGGGTCTAGCCGAGCCTGCGTGATGTCCCACACTTGAGGACCCCATTTGTGCCAAGGGGGTGCGATGCTAGTGGCTTAGGGTGACATGTCTAACCAGAGGTGAGTGTTACCGCCCTGGGTGTGTCCTGCCCTCGATGGGCCCTAAGCATGAAGTGGGGGAGCAAAAAGGGCTAGGGGGTTGGGAGTGGAGCCGGCCGACCGAAGCCATCGTACACGCCTAACTTAAGAACCCCTAGGTGCAGTGATTGTGCTTTTTGTGGTGATAAGTGCTTCTACAAGTGGGTGATGTTGACCAGTCAGTTTTTTTTTTTTTGGTGGAATGAATGACAGCTAAGTCTAATCCTCTTCGTCTGAACGAGGGGGGAAGGAGGGCGGATGGATTTGCGCAAAAATTGGTGGCTTTGCATGTACCCTTTCAGGTTCATGCGGACGTGGAGAGAGGTGGTGGATAGGAAGGGGTGATTACACCTAGTGAATTGGCTATCACTCATGTCCTCTAGGAGAACTAGGCAAAAGGAAGGTAGTAGGCTAGCTCTCATCATTAAGCATGCCATAGCGCAGCTATCAATAGCATTGGGATCAAAAAAGAGGGGAGGCAAGCCATTCTCCTACGGTGCTGGATCTTTCTTGAGTAGGAGCTTAAGAAGCCTAAGGTAATTACATGTAGTTATGAAAGCGGGATCGGGACAAGAGGAGAATTCCGCGAGGAAGCACGTCATGGAGTCAGTTAGGCTTCCTAAATCAAAAAGGAGGGCATCCTCGAAGGAGGTGGCATTGGAATTGTAGATGATGGGGAAGTCATGCCTCCCATGGAGGGTGGAGACAAAATCCACGCCTACCTATGAGGATACGCCATGAATGTGGGGTCGTTCCTCTCGTAGGGTAGGGTGTTGCAAAATGCCATCCAGGCGACCATGTTAATATCGCAGATTCACCTTCTCCAGAGGGGTTGGCAGTTGTAGCCCCTTACGGTGTGTGGCACTTCGAACACTTTGTCTTTCAAAATTCTACTTCCTCCATGCCCCACAGAGTGGGGGTCTTTGCCCTGTTGTCTGGCCATTTTTGGCCCAGTCGCCGCGATCACCTCCTCCATTACTTTGATCACCCTTCTCAAGCTGTTAGGCATAAGGAAGCTGAAAGAGAAAGGGTCCTTTTCAATCTCCTGACGTTCCCAGACCACCAGCTCCGCATGGAATTGCGTTGGGAGGTCATCGGGGCATGGTGGGAGGGATGTGGATGGTCACACAACTGGCTTGGCCTGCAGCCTTTTTCTGGCTTCTTCCACCAATCTTTTCCTTCGCTCCTTGAGCATGGCTTGTCTATCTAGGGGCAGGTCAAGTAGTTGATGTTCCTGAATGTGTGGCGATAGGGGTTGTGGGATCACATCTTCTCTGAATCTGTTCATGTCGAATTCGAGTTCGGCTTCATCCCCCTGCCGGTTTCCCTGTGGTGCTCTCTCTTCAAATCCTAGGGCATCCAGTTCCTGGGGGGTTAGGCCGGCCAGTAATAGGTATTTCCGTTGCTCGTCCAGGCTTAGCCTAACCTCCGCAAGTTGGGGTGGCATTTGCAATCCTGCGTGTAGGGCTTTGCATGCAATGTTGAGCTTCCTTTGTGCCACCTCCAATGGCTCTCCCTCCTCTGGGCGGGTAGTGTCCATGATGGTGTCGAGGAAGGCTTTTTGTTGGGCACCGAAGGCCACTTGGGCGGCTTCTGCCTTGCTCTCCACAATGATCTTTTCCTTTTCTACCAGAGTAAGGCGCCATGCCAGTGTCTTCACCCTCTTTTCATTATGCACCACCCACTCCTCTTCTTTCTTGTTCATTTCCTCCATGCTCTCTCCTTACTTCAAGGTCAGTATCATGAGCCTTTGCTCTTGGTCCTCCAATTCCCTGATCAGCCTCTCCTGTTCTTCTCTTTCAGAGTTCAACTGATCAGTTAGGCGCTCAATCTCTTCTTACTGCTCCTCCATGTCCTGCTTTCTTTTCTCATCCCTAGCGTTGAGCTCAGCCATGAGCTCTTTAACTTTAGCAGTTTTTGCAATGAGCTCTTGATATTGCATTATCAGGAGCTTATGTTCTCTTTACATCTTCACCAGCTCCTATGTTTCATTCTTGAGCTGTTGCCTCCAGTGCTCTTCTCTGTCATCCTTAGCCTTTATTTCCTGCTTGAGATCGGCGATCTCCCTTTGCTGCATGGCTATCATCCTTGTTTTGTCAAGCTGGAAGGTGGCTATTGATTCCTTCTCAACTACCAACTCAGCCACAGCTATCTTTCATTCCTCCTTAGCTCTCTCCAACTGCGAGAGTAGCTCGGCTACGTATTCGTCGTAATTAGCTGGCGGTGTCATTGTTGTTTGGATGGGTGTTGTTGAGGCCTCCACCTTTTGTCGTTTAGGATCTTGCCTAGACTTTGCATTTGTGGCCTACCGCTTTTGCCCTGTAGCCGTAGTTTCAGTGCTCGTCCCCTGGGATATCTCCTTGTTAATGAAGTACTGCATCCATACCACAAGATTTGATACATCTGTACTAGTGGGGATGCTGGGGGTGATGGTGGTTGGCTCGATGGGAGGCACCAATAGAGTAGGAATTGGGTGCATTGGAGCTTTGCCCTTGCCCTCAGTGATGGCGGGCGGCACAATCTCTGGCACTTGTGTGCTTGACCTAGGCCTTTCTTCTCTATGTGGGCTCAAACTCCGCAGTTCATCTGCTCTGCTTTGTTGTTCTATGGACCGGCGTGTAGCTTCAGCCAGGTCCTCTTCCTCCTTCCTTCTTAGTTCTTCCTCTTCTTCATGAGCCTTTCTTCGCCTTTCCTCTTCTGCTTTTCTCTGCTCTTCCTTCTTTTTCTCTTTTTCTTCCTTTTCCTCTCTTTTTCTCTCCTCTGCCTCCTGCTTTGATGCCTTCTTAGCCTTCTGTAATTGCTCCTTTTCCTTTTCTTCTTCCTGTTTTCTCTTCTTCTCCCTCTCCTTGGCCTCCCTAAGGGACTCTCTCTTAGCCTTCTCTAAGTCCTCTTTCTCTTTCCTGCGACCCTCGTCATCCTTTTTCTTCCTCTGAGTGGTCTTCTTTTTGGGTTTCTTGGTCGCCTTCCTGCTTTCATGTTCTTCCCCTTCTTCATCTGTTTCAGTTCTATCGGTAGATTCTTCTCTGTCCTGGTGAGGGGGCGTCCTATTGGGCGTTTCTCCTTCTCCCTCCTCTGCATTCTGCATCTCTCTTACTGCCTCTTGGATGAGCGCAGCCAAGACACCTTCATACCCAATGTAAGAGGCCTTGGATGAAGCTTTCTTCCTTTCTATAGCTTTGGAGGCTGGAGACCCTCCACCTGCTGGCACACTTCCTAAAGCCAATGCTTTAGTTGCCTGGTCGATAGTTTTTCGTACATACCCGTTCCAGTCAACTTCGTCCAGAGTGTGGGCCGCTATGTTCTCCAGCACAGGCACACTGATTCGATGCATCAGTGAGTTGTAACGCTGGCTGGAGAAGAGCACATGTACTAGCTTTGCTTGCAGCCTAGCTTCTGCGTCGGGGATGTCTAGGATGTTGATGCCGTCATTGGTGAGCACCTCCTCCTTTTTCATTTTCAGCATAGCATAGACATCCATCTTTTGTTTTCTCTCCGTCTTTGGCTCCAACCCCAACGCCTTCTCCACCAAGGCTGGGTCTAGACGAACCTACACTTGCTTGGCACTTTCTTCTCTACCCACCGTCACTATGCCGCATTCTTGGTCTGGGTCGTATGATCTGAGGAACTCTACACACTTCAGGTGGTCCGGCTCCTGTGAGAATTTTTCAAGGTACTTGCTGAGGTTACATTGCTCGACCACCCTCCTAGCTGCTTCCTCCTTAGCCACCACAACTTCTATTTGCGGACGGTTCGAAACTTAAGCCGGCTGAAGGCGTAGTTTTCTAGGTAGATGCGATATTGCTCTCTTTCCTCGTCTGTGAATGGGAGTCGGTGGGCGCGGTCTTGTTGCGACATCTTTTGTTCCTGTCATAAACCGTAATTTTCATTAGTGCTTGCAACATAATAATTTGCCGAAAAAGAAAAACTCTATGCTTTTGAATGAATTCATTAAGATCCAATGTAGATTCTCCTTTTCAGACTTTGACTTTTTGCCATTTACTTCAAAATTTTCATGCCCTTTTCCTACCCCATCCGTTTTCCATAATATATGTCTATGTGCTTCACTGACTTTGATTTGATTTACTGATTTTGATTTGCCTTGAGAAGAATCCTTCCTAGGATTTAGGGTCAGAAGGTTAAGGGCTTTCGGCATGGAGGTGTAGAGGTTACTTGTGAAGGAGCCAAGTATAGAAATTGGGATTGTATTCCAAATGAGCTTCGCAGTCCAGGTCAAAGGGTTTAATCCCCACTTGGGTGATGTATGTGAGAACATCTGTTAGGAAGTCACCAGAGTTGACTCGGCTAGCAATGTGTAACTCTTCCTCGGTCAACAAGCGGTCGAGGTAGGGGTGTCCTTTGATGTGTTCTTCTATAGGATGGCCCCGAAGAGTGGTTAACACTCGATATGAGGTTGGCACAACATATGTGGGATCTTACTCTGCTGTTTTGATAGGGCGGCACTGCTCAGCGTTGGTCATTATTCGGCATCCTTCAACTTCCCATTGTAAGCTAAGAGTGTACCAATGCCTTAAGAACAGGGATTCCATCTCAAAAGTCTTGATAGCTCTGCAACTTCTTGGCCAGTGATGGCAGAAGTGGTTCGCTGATCATACGGCATAATGAGGCGTTGTTTGATTGCTTGCTCTTTGGAGATCTCAGTGCTGAGCAATTCAGTAGCGAAGGTAGCGGCTTTTGCAGCGAATTCAAACATTTCCCAAGAACAAGGCATCGTTTGAACTTCGATTGCAAAGGATTCGTCCAATAGGCCTAAGTCCAGGCGATCGTAGCTCAAAGCTAGTGACACAAAAGTGGCATCCAGTCGCTTAATGCAATCCACCACGTCATCCCATGTTTCTTCAGCTAAATCAGCTACTAGTGTGAGAAAGGATTTCCTCTCGTAAGAGGGCCTAAGGCCTGCGGCGGGTGGTTGTGTTTGGTAGGACTTGAGCCTTTGGCAATGAAAAGTTGCGGTGGTGAGTGTTCTTGAGCTTGCGATTGGATCGTTGGGACTATGGCTGGGTTAGCAGCAGCCTCGGGTGATGGCCTGCTGCTTTCAAGATGGATTTGGGAAGTCGGATCGACTCTGGCGAGTGATGACTCTTGTGACGGTCGCTGTCGCTTAGGTTGATAGGCTTGGGCGACTCTCTTGGGTTCACACATGGATGAATTTGATGGTTGCGGGTCAGGGAAGCTCTGTGGCTTGTGGTTTTGAGGTTTTACAGTTTTTGGAATAATCAAGCTTGAGACTAGCGTACGAGTGGTGCCTTTGGCCATGTGGGCCTTAGGTATCCATAGCCAAGCATTGCCCTCATAGTAGCCTTGTGCATGCAAGAGGGCTTTGGGGACCCATCTTTGACTGATTACGCGTCTATTCTTATAACTGCATTTGGGCCTCCTAGGTTTAGAGTTTCTGGTCTTATGAGGGTAGGAGCGTCAACTCCGAGGTAGCTGTTGCAGCTGTTTAGGCATCCATTGAAGGCGAGGCTATGGGGCCTTAGCTTTGGCTGCTATGGGTTGCGGTCTATGAAATTCGAGGAGTGGCGGCAACACACTACCCCCCTCCTTAGACTTGACTACATATGTTTCTATCGGTGGCTTTGTGGCCTGGGATGAGGTCGAGCAGCCCTTGTTGAAAGTTGTAATAATGTGAACGTTGCCTATTGCGAGGTGGATGCGCTACAACGCGTAATCAACATTGCAGTGAGCCTGCTTTTTAAAAGTTCGCCCCAGCAGCGACTCCGTGCCCACGTCTTTAGTGTCTGGCAACACGTAAAAAATCAGTGGTACAGTCGCAGACTCGATAGAGACGGCGGCTCTGCACTTGCCCAGAAGTGCGTATGAGTGGGCCCCATATGGGCTTAATTTGGCAGTGGTGGGTTGAAGTTGTGGTTTGCCAAGTTGGGTCCAATGATCATGAGTTAAGACATTGCAGTCTGCTCCCTCGTCGATTAGGGCATTAAAAGCGCATGTTTGGTTGGCAGTGACCGTGATATGGAGGTATGCAGGTTCTACGGCTTCCTCATCCTCATCGTCGATTTCAGTGATTGTGGCTACTCATACTCTGACAGGCGGTTCTAACATCGGTGGCTCATGCAAAGGGTACGTAGGAGGGTAGTACGTCTTGGCACAACTGCCATTGAAGAAGCCTATCCCTTCACCGTCTAGGGTCTCAAGTTCGACATTGCCTGTTCGGCTGATCGCACGAACTTTGAAGGGTCCAAGACCTCTAAATTTCATTTTTTGCTTATGCCCCTTAACTGAGTAGAGGAGCACTGTCACCCTGTTCGAACTCGCACTGCTTGATGTGCTAGTCAAACTAGCTCTTGCGTCGGGCTTTCTCACAAATCAGCGCATGGATGGCTAGAAGACGAGTCTCCAAGAGGCGTTTGAGTTCAACTAGGTGTTGTGTCCATGCCTCCTTCCCTTCCCATCATTCTTGAAGTGCTATTCTCAAGCTAGAAACGAAGAATTCTAATGGTAGAATCGCTTATGTTCCATATGTCAGCCTAAAGGGGATTTGATCCACAACCGTTTTATAAACTATGCGGTAAGCCCACAAAGCTAGCCCAAGAAGGAGAAACACCCCGACCATAGTCATCATGATGAAGAAGAATGGAAAAATCTGAGTGTGTGTCAATTACAAGAAGGTGAACCCTGCTATCAAGAGGGACAACTATCCGTTGCCGTACACCGAGCACATGCTTGAGAGAGTGGCAGGCAAGGAAGCCTACAGTTTTTTGGACGGCTTCTCAGGGTACAACCAGGTGCAAGTACATCCTGCGAATAGGCATAAGACGGCCTTTGCCACTGAGTGGAGCATCTTTGCTTACATAGTCATGACCTTCGGGTTAACTAATGCCCCTGCCACTTTCCAATGCCTCATGTGCACCATCTTTAAGGACATGCTTCGCAAGGAGTTAGAAGTCTTTGTCAACGACCTCTGTGTCCACTCGACCTGGATTGAACACCTAGACAAACTCCGAGCAGTCTTTGAGCGGTGTCGCTTATATCGTCTCTCCTTGAACCCCTTAAAGTGCCAGTTTTGGGTGAAGCATGGATGCATCCTAGGGCATGTGGTGTCGAAGAACAGCATTGCCACTGACTTCTTGAAGGTCAGGGTTATTGTTGACCTTCCACCTCCAAACAACTACAAGGGAGTTCAATGCTTCCTAGGCCATACTGAATACTATCGGCGGTTTGTACTGAATTATGCGTTGATCGCCAGACCCCTTACAAGCTGCTTATTGTCTTCGAATGGACCGAAGCATGCCAATGGGCATATGAAGAGTTGAAGAAGGCTCTAACCACAACACCAATCCTACGAGCCCCAGATTAGACCATTACTTTCCACGTGCATATCGATGCTTCTAAGTTTGCCATGGGGGCAGTGTTGTGCCAACCTGGCGAACACAATTTAGACTATCCAGTGAGCTTTACTAGCAGACAACTCACTGAGATAGAAATGAACTACTCGATGATGGAAAGAGAGGGATTAGCCATGGTATTTGCTGTGAATAAATTCTGGCATTATCTTTTGGCCACGCCCTTTACCTTCTTCGTGGACCATCAAGCCTTGCTTTATCTAGTAAACAAACCTTGTGCTACAGGACGCATATCTCGATGGCTCCTTCTGCTTTTAGAGTTTGACTTCTCCGTGGTGGTATGGAAGGGAAAACAACATTACATGGCTAATCACATGTCACGCATTCCCATCGGAGAAGCCGTTGGACAAGGTGTTGTTGATGAATTACCCGACGCCCATCTGTTTAACCTTTCCAGCAAGAGAGATCTATTTAAGGCTGATCTAACGCCATATTGGGCAGATGACATAGTCCCAGTGCTTGAGCACGGACTGCCTGACCGATCGATAGAAAAAGCCCGACTTAGGCGATTAATCCTTAAGATCCAGCCCTATCAACTGATTGCAGGCCAACTCTATAGGCTGGGGCAAGATGGATTGCTGTGTAGATGTGTTTGCGAGCATGAGATGCACGATGTGCTCTCAGAGACACACAGTGGCATTGCTAGAGGGCACTTTAGCGGGGATACGACAGCATGAAAGTTGCTGCAGTCTCAATTGTGGTGGCCCACGCTTTTCCGCGACGCAGCACGATTTGTCAAGCACTGTGACGAGTGTCAGTGGACGAAGGTTCCGATTCGTAAGGACCAAATGGAATTAACCCCAGTTATTGCTCGACAACCCTCCGAAAAATGGAAAATTGACTTCATTAGACCCATCAGTCCTGCGGCACAGTATTCGCAGGCCAAGTACATCATTGTAGCCACAGACTACCTCATGAAATGGGCAGAAGCGAGAGCAACACGAAAAAATGACGCTAGAACAACTGCTAAGTTCTTGTGGGAGCACTCATGATTTGGCTGCCCCATCGAACTAGTCAGTGACCAAGGCGTGCAGTTCATCAATGAAGTGATCGCGCATCTCCTGTCCACCTTCCTCATCATCCATCGCAAATCCTCGCCATACTATCAATGAATAAGATTCTTGTCAATGTCCTAACCAAAGTTGTCTCTGCTTCACGCAGTGACTGGGACAACAAGGCGCGATCATATTCCATACGCATGACTCCTCGCTCCATCCTGAAGATACTCTTTTTTTGCGGCTTGGAGTCTGCTCGTATTTGCTCTATTTCTTGTACTTCAGTGTCATATTCCACGGTATCTACCTCACCCTCACTTTCATCACTGAAGGATTGGCAGTCTTCGTATTCGTCGTTAGAATTCTCTTCATCAGACTGCTCGTCATCTCCTAGGGCTTGGTATATCTCTGGTCATTGGTCAGGAACCAGAGCCCAGTTATACATGAGGTTTAAGTCATGCACTCTGGTCCATTGCCACTTGGATTCATCTAAGAGATCCTGGAATGGTTTGAAATTTGTAGCTAGATTTCCAGCTAGCTTGTCCGTTAGGTATTCCAACATCTCCTGGAGTTCCCTTTTGTTGGTTGGGACTTGGAAGTTGATGAGCTTCAGTTTTCCACGAAGGCTTCCTACTATCATGTAGACTGGTACGGAGGGTGTGTCGTTAGCCTTGCCGATTGTTTTGATGGCTTGCTCATACGCCTCGTGATCAGAGAATGGTAGGTCGATTGTAGCAAGGACATGCATCCAATCCCGCTCATCCTCTGGGCATGGGATATACTTGGTCAAGGGCCCATAGGACTTCTTGACCTGAGCATTACCCTTGAGCATAGCAGAGATGGCATCTAAGTCGACTGGTGAGGTCTTCCAGGTGTCCATCTCAAAACTCACGGCGTCCGTCCTATTGCCAAGGAAGATCAAGCCGTTACCCCAATCTTCGATGACTCTAGCGTTGCGCATCCAGGTCGACCTAACAAGATATCGTAGTCCACTCCCTTCATGACTATAATATCAACGGAGAACTGGACACCTGTGATCTTCACTGGCCAATTCTTAAGCCCCCCGAATGGCTTGACTCTCATACTGTTTGCTAGTGTGAAATTAAACCTAGCGGTCTCAACGGGTGGGTTTCCCCAAGTCTGAAGCACTGCATGGCTTAGCACACTAACCCCAGCTCCCGTGTCCACGATTCCCTTTCTCGTTGTATCGCCTAGGGGTAAAACTGGTAAGACTGCATGCATCTCGGAACCTTCCTAGAAGGCATTAACGTGTAAGGATTTAGGCATAGAGTGCAAGGTCAAACTTGGTATTTGCGTCTCTGTGTCATGGTCATGAGAGTCTGCTGTGACCTGCTCTCGTGACCTTTCAACCCAATGCTTAAGATCTTGCCATAGGGTGGGATGCTACCTAAGCAGCTCTCCCAGGTAAGTGTTACAAGGGTAGTCACCAACGTGGTCAGGAGATCGTTGGATGTTCGTCTCTCTCCTAACCTGGATCGTCCTGACCAGTGGCCGTGGCTGAACCGCGGCCCTGTAGCACCGAGGCTTGGCCTCAGCGGCACTGCTTGTGGTGCAGTTACTTCTCCCGACTTTGGTTGTGGAGGTGAGGTTGGCGTACTTATGCTAGAGAGATCATCGATCTCGTCCTCTATGATAGGGTCAGCGTCTTTTAGATGCTCTTGGGCTTCCTTCACCCATTCCTTCACCTTTTCTATGGCCTCTAACTGTTGCCTCGGATGCAGGTATTCCCCTACTTTAGCGCTTCCCTTTTTGACCGTCTTAGGGGCTGATGTCTCTGCCTCTGCGTCAGAGACCTTCTTTCCGGCAGGCAGAGTTGTAGCACTCTCCGTTTTTAGCGCGATTTTAGCTTTCGACCTCTTCCTCCTCCGTCTATGACTCTTCTTCCCTATCGAGGCAGCATCAAGATTGCTAGGTCCTGGCAGAGAGATTCCGACCTGCTTCGTTTGGGCACGGGTCATGACCCGCAATGGGATAGGCATGGCCTCCCCATCGAGGTTCTTGACACCAAACAGCCCTAATGGGACAGATGGCACATTGGCTAAGCTAGAAGACGGCTTTCACTTTGGGCAATCGACGAAGAGATGGGTGATTCCGCACTCAGCACATCTTTGGTCAGCCTTGTCTGTGTTTTGCTGCTCCCATTCAAGGCAACGTGATGAGACATGACCTGGGTGATCACAAGTCCAACAGGTGATTAGATCTTGTGTCTGCCCTCCTAGGCCTTTACCTTGTCCTCTTCTTAACGCCATCACAGGTACAGGGCGATAATCCATGAGGGCAGCGTTGCCCTCATCGTCATGCGAGACGTAAGGGCATATGTAAGCTTCTTCCTCGTTTAGTTCTTCCACATAGTGGATAGGAGCGTCACTCGATGGATGGGTTACGTAAGGACCAGGCAGTCTAGGAATATTCGCATGTAGGATTTATTTCCATTCTAGGAATAGCTAGCTTAATGTCCTTAGGCGCAGGGACGGCCAATGGGGCTCCCCTTCTGAAAAATGGCTGCGGCCTGTTCGCTAGGTAAGGCTGGCCGTATGGTTGTGAGTATGGAAGTCTTCTTGGCAATCTACAATGTGCGACGTCATGACCAAACCTACTGCAGTTAGCGCAAGGTCTTGACCTAGGGTCTTGACACTCAGTTGGCAAGTGGTTTCCGTCACAGTACACACATTGGACATGTGGGCACGTTGGTCGTCTCAACATGTCTTGCAACTTGGCTAATTCCATCTTAACGTCAGCCAAGTCTTGGTTCGTCTCAGTGGTTTTGCCCTTATCCTGGGATGATGGGACTGATTGCTCACTCAAGGCTGATGCTCTCTCTGAATTTCGCGAGTTGGTTTGCTCAAAGTTCGAGCTCCTAGAGCTTCATTCCTTCAGCTGATTGTCAACTCGGATGGCTTCCTCAAAGACCCTAGCTAGTGCATCTCACTGCAAGCTCGAGTTGCCTGCCAAAGCCTTATATAGTTCCTCGTTCTGAATCCTGCTGATGAATACCATTGATACTGCTCTTTCAGTCGGCCATTCTCCGGTAGGGATTCTCTTGAAGAGACTCCGCACATGGGTCACGTAATCGCGAATGTCCTCCTTCTCTTTTTGCTTGACGTTCATCAAGTGCACTAGTAGATTATCGGAGTATCCGGGCTCGAAAAATCTCTTAATGAAGAGATCCTTGAGGCCATCAAAGTTGGCTCGCTCTGTGGCATCTAAGCTCGTATACCACGTCCTACCCTTGTCGCCCAAGTAAAGCCCAAATGCTTAAGAGTGTTGAGTTAGGTCATTGAGGCCGTTGGCTTTGTAGACTTGCTCGAACTGCTCAACAAAGCTGTATGGATCGTCATGGGGTTGGTACTTATCGAGTGGCTTAGCAACAATAGGGATTTTAGACTGGCTCTTTGAGCCCTGGTTTGCTCCTAATCCTGGAGTAGTGATGTCGCTAGAGCCGTGGCACTTTGCTCTGCAGCCGTGTTATTGAGCAGCCGCTTCATAAGAAGCTCACTCAGCGTTAAGTCTCCTTCTAATGCTCTCTCATGGTCCGTTCGATTTCTGCCAGCCAGGTTCAGCACCCGCTGCACCTCTCGCAAATCCATGCTTTGCCTTTGGCTCCTAGATTGATGATCCCTATTGTATTCAACCATGCTTTGCAATGCTTTGTGGGCCAGATTTCTCTCCTCTTCTAGATCTGCGATGATAGTGTCTGATGTCCTGTCGCGGTGCTCATACCGGGCATGAGCGTCGTAACTGTTGACCAGCTTTGCTGAATAGCATTCGGAAAGACTCCTTAGTCGAATTCCTCGTTAGATCTGTGGTCTGAACTTTCTTCTGTCATTGTCTAGTTCTCGTGCTCCACCAAGCTATCGATCAAGTTTAGTAAACTTGTCAAATCCACTTCGTCGGCACCCCTTGCTTGGTCCTACTTTTGCGCGTTGATGGTTTGTCTATGTCTTGGGTCCTCTCCTACTGGTGGGTTCCTTGAGTGGTTTATCTGGGTGAGTTCCGTCAGTTATTGAATACAATCCTCAATTTATGGCCACTCAATGTGTGTGTCTTTTCCTGTGCACTTGTGCTCAGTCGGGCTTTCAGTTTCCTTAAGTGTACTTCAAGTGCGAAAATTCAGGGTGAGTGCAGCAACGCGTCTTACGCACTCTCGCGTTGTTTCGGGCCTAATAGGCTTGTTGGTTAATTGTCTGGCCGTCTTGGCAAGGTTTAGGGTTTCCCTAATATGTTGCCTCATTCGTTCTTTGTCCAATCAGGCTTTACAACTCAACGGTTTGCATCTAAGTCTCTGGGTCTCGCAACTGCCTACTTCTAGCTGCTAAGCGGCTGCGCCCTACGATTTTGCCTATTTCATATGCCAGAATCAAGTTATGAGCGTCCTAAGGGCTTTCGACAGTTTGCACTGTTGAGTTCTAGCCGGGTCAAGTCAAATTTTTGAAAATTTGATAAAAATCTACACTCGGTCCAACTGGTTCGAATTGCAGGGTCCGAGTGGGTCACTCGGACGAGCCGAGGGCCGAATTTGGGACTTGGACAGGGTGGGCTCGGACGGGCCGAGGAGTGGACTCGGACGAAGTCACTCGGACAGGCCAAGTGGTCAATTCGGACGAGGTCGCTCGAACGGGCCGAGGCAATTGGGCCGAGGGTCGAGTTTGACACGTGGCAGAGGGCCGAATTGGTCCACGGTCCGTATGGTAGACTCGGATGGGCCGAGTAAGTTTGGATCGAGTGGGCCGATTAGGGTTTGGGTCGAGTGGGCCAAATGGTAAGGGGCCGAGGGCCGATTTTGGGACTCGGCCCAGAAGTGACCATTCCGACGGGCCAAGCGCGGCGCACGTAAACAACGCGAGTTTGATTTCGATCGTTCCTTGTGATTTACTCAATCGTATCAAGCACAAACCTCCAGATCCTACCTAAGGGGGTAAGGGAAGGGATTCATATACCTGGATAGAGTGGTGGGCTCGTCGTTCGTGCGATCGGATCGAATCGGGCAATAGCTCTCTCTCTCTCTCTCTCACTGAAATGGTCACAAATGGGCTCTCCCTTGGCCTCTTGGCTCTTATACCCCTTCCTGGGTATGGTGTTGGTGCCCCCAATCACTCACTTGCCGATCTTAGGCATCACAAGTGAGCTTTTTGCCATTTTTTGCACGATTTTTACCCTGTTTTGCAACAGTAAACCCTACCCTTCTCTGGTGCGATTTCCTAATCCTAACCTACTCTAAATGCAACAAGAATCGAAAACAAAACACTGAAATGATTTCTCCATGTTTCCCAACCATCAAACAAACAAAATAACCCAAAATACTTACTTGTTTTGAAGATAAAAAACACCCAAACTTCCTACCTATCTCAAGCTCCGTTTCGGGGATGAATTCCGTACTTTGATGCTCGATATGAGGCGCGCAAGTGCTCAAGCTTGAATCCGTTGTCCTGGCAATGGAACCAAAATGTGGGAGCTTTCGCTCAGCCACCAAGACCCACGGACCGCTTATTGTTTCAAGCATTCCAAGCGAGCTCTAATGGCTATCTCTCACCTAGCCAACGCGCTGTCGATCCTACAAGTGTAGTGAGCTTACCTTAATGCCGATATGAGTTGCCTTCTCTCTCACACACGCCGGTAGCTCCAGGATCCTAGATGCAAGCTCAAGCATCCTCAAGCCTCCTCCACCTCCAAGCTCCATCCTCCATAGCCGTGCACGCAAGAAGAGAGAAGAGAAGAGAAGAAGAGAAGAGGAGATGGTGAAGAGCTTCACCCTCTTGATCCCTCACTCTCACACACTCACTCCCTCACACTCTCACACTCCCTCTCTCAAGAGCACACACAAGCAAGAAGATGAGAAGGAGAGAAAAAGAAGAAGACTCTTGTTGCCACACACCAAAGAATGAGCTCTTATTCACTTTTTGAACTTTATATATACAAACCCTAAAATCCCATGGGCACGCATCCCTTTTTTACATGACCGGCCATTGTGGCAAGGTCCTTTTTCCATTTCCCTCTTCTAGCCTTATGTCTCTAGCCTACACCCATCTAATATTTTACAATCGGCACAAGAGGGAGCCTGGCACTCTTTTACAAGAGTTTTTCGAGTTTTTTGAGGCGCCTTTTCATTTAAAGTTATGCTTTTTGCTCCGATTCATCTTTAGAGGCCGCCTGCATGTCTTTGCTCTTTTTCCATCTTCCTTTTGCTTTTTCCTTCATTTTTCCGCCATCTCGACTTGGGGTTAATAGCTCCCACATGAAGAAGAGTCGTAGCCAATTGCATGACATAACCAACCATAGTACAATAAAGCATAAGACATTTGTCATAAGAGCATATGATATTCAGCCATGAAATCAGCCCATAACCATATGCATATGCATAGCTCGGTAGTACATCATGCCACCAAGGAACATCCAAGTCAAGTAAAGGTTGACAAGTGGCAAAGCATCTTGCAAGAGTCAAGCTCTAGGTGAAGCCCAAACATATATACAACAACATCCAAATAAGTGGCTTTGTAAGGTATACAACAGTATACCATGTGCATAGACGGGTAAGCATACATAGCATCTGCTCTCTAACATGGATAGGCAACAAGAGCCCAATTAGCATAGAAGCTAGACAATAGAGGAGCAAGAAAGCCATAACTGTAAATCCCAAGCACTATCCAAGTCCACTGATCAGTAAGTATCCCGCATATCAAATGCAAATGAGCAATCACAGCTCAATAGGCAACTGCCAAAACAAGGGAGCAATTCACTGCTCAATACATGTAAGTGCATCCAAGTACTAGCCAATATCCATAATCGGAGCATCAAATCCCATATAGTATCCAAGGTCGTAACGGAAAAAGCCAAGTCGCAACGGAAAAATCCAAGTCAATGTCCAGCTGCTCAAGGGAATACTCAAATGAATGTCGAGACGAGCTCAAACAACTGCCATCCATAGCCAAAGCATAAAGCACTCACCAAGACATCATAACCCATACTAGGTAGCCTAGGCATAAACCATGTCATAGATGAAATGCCAACTGCAAAGAAGTGACAGTTAAACCCAAATCGAGCTCTAATCTCAGCTTAAAAGCATTCTAGAGCATAAACAAGACATGTGGCATAGTCCAAATACATCATGACATCATATCGAGTTGCCGGAAGCACCCCATGACCAATAGGCATAATCCAATTGTAGCATAAATAGCTTCAGCCCTGAAGTTTCCAGCAGCATATAACCTCTACAAACTGAGCAAATCAGTGCTCAATCCAAGCTCAAATCCATAGGAAAACTATAGGCATACATTCCCGTATGTATAGGCACCAACCGGGCATAATCAGGCATCAAATGCCAAGACCTTTAAGCATAAAATTGAAGTAACAGGTGGCTGCCTTGTTTTGGACAGATCTCGGATTGTTCAAAATAGTCAATGGCTGAGCTAAAGCAGCTCCAAATGCATCTCAAATAAGAGGCAATACATCCACAAGTGATATGGTATCAATAGACATCAGTAGAAGCATCACATAAGCCATAGGCATACAAATACATGCTGTCTCAGACAAAAAAACTGTTGCAAAATATTCTATCATTAGAATTTGGTGAATTCGACATCACCATTGCGTCTGAAGCGTGCCAAAACCCCAACTTAGACTCTTACCTTGCCTGAATCGGGTTCTGAATGCCCGAGATATGACAAAAAGAGTGATTTTTGGGCCAAATTTTGATTTTGAAACAGGCGCAAAAAAAACATGAGCTGGCTGGGGGGGTCTGCTGTCCCACGTGTCAACAATGGGGCCCAAAGGGGCACAAATGGGGGCCAAAGAAGGCCTACACCAAGCCTCAGCAAGCCTACCAGTTGAAGGGGATGCAATGGCAGTGGAGAAGGAGAAGAGGAAGATGCGGGAGAGAAGAGCACACACAATGTAGGTGCTGTCCTACTGAACTGACAGCCTTATTGCACTATCATATTATATATGAATAAAGAATGGGCGGTCACAGTATACACGGGTAGGCCCATAGGCCTTTTACCCCAACAATAAGGTTTAAGTTTGCAACTAAAATAGGCTATGGGATGTGAATCTTGCATGAGGACACCTCCTATTCTTGATCCCTAGCATTAGTGACTACTATGAAGAATAGTTGACTAAAATTAGGTAATTTCAAGACAAGTGCATATGTTAAAGCATGTTTCAACAAATCAAAAGACTTTTGCTGGTTGTTAGACCAACGATACACAACACTTTTCTTTAACAATTTCTTCAAAGGTAATGCACAATGAAAAATTTCTCACAAATTTTCTATAAAAGCAAGCAAGGCTTAAGAAATAACGCAACTCATGCACATTTTTAGGGATTGGCCAATTCAAAATTGCCTCTATCTTTTTAGGATCAACGCAAATACCATCAGAAGAAATAATGTGACCTAAGTATTCAATCTAGGTTTTGAAAAATTCACTCTTGTCAGGGTTAGCATATAATTGATTCTCTTTCAACAATTTGAAAACTAAAGATAGATGTTCACAATGCTCATTCTCATCCTTACTGAAAACCAAAATATCCTCAAAGAAAACAATCACACAATTCTGATACTTCAAAAATATACAATTCATCATACAGCTGAATGCAGCTAGTGTATTGGTCAAACCAAAAGGCGTAACAAGAAATTCATAATGACCAAACTGAGTTCTAAATGTAGTCTTAAAAATGTCAGATGTATCCATGTGTACTTGATGATATCCAAACTTGAGATCTATCTTACTAAAAACAATGGCCTCTTGTAATTTATCCATGAGGTCGTCTACCCTAGGGATTGTATATCTATTCTTAACAGTGATTTTGTTTAGGGTATGATAGTCAATGCAAATCCTATAGGTATTATTTTTCTTCTTAACTAATAGGACATGTGTACCAAAAGAAGAACTACTAGGCCTAATGAGTTCTCGGTTCAACAATTCCTCAACTTGTGTTTGGATTTCTTTTTGTTCAATTTGATTGTGTCTATAAGGTGCTTTACATGGTGGTTGAGAACCTAGGATTAAATCTATTTTATGGTAAAAGAAATTGTGAAAGAAATTGTGCATGCTTAGGATGCATCTTATTTTCCTTAGCTTCAATTTCATTCACCCATACTAAATATGATTTACTACATTTTCTCAATGCACGTTTAGCTTGTGTGTGACTAAGCAGTGGAAAATTATCAAAGGTGTGCAATCCATATAATGCGATTTGGTTTTTGTTAAAATGAATTTTGATGGAATGTGTGGAATAATCTATGTCAGGGTTATGTTTGTGAAGCCAAGGCATTCCTAAAATAATATCATTAGCTTGCAAAGGCACAACCAAGAAATTTCTACGCTCAACATAATCACCGATTTTAATCTCTAAATCATGCACTTCTTGTGTATCATTGTATCTAGTACCTCAGAATGTAGCCTTTATGCGATAATGAGTTGGAACAATAGATAAATTCAATTCTTTTACCAACTTTGCGGAAATAAGATCATGCGTGCTTTCATCATCATGCAAAACAATCTTTTCTTGACCATGCACAAAACATTTCATTGTTAATAACGAATGAGGATTTGGCATACCTGGTAAAGTATCTGAAGCATCATTGATATCATCATCTTCTTCAATGAAGTCTAGAATATCTTCATGGTCCTCGTAATCAATTGCTCCTAAGTGATTAATTTGAACAGCTTGCTTCTTGGACTGACAATTCGCTACTAAGTGTCTAGGTTGACGACACTTGTAGCAAACCATAAGCTTTGCTTTGGAGACATTGTTGGTAAGGGCTGGAAGTTTGGATAGATTGGGATTTGGCCGAAGGGAAGGCTTAGGGTTTGAATTAGTAGTTGATGGTAAAGTAGGAGGTCAAGTCTAGGGCTTACGGAAAGAAGAAGGAGCAAAGCGATTTTGATTGAATTTTTGGAAATTAGAATTGAATTCTTTGTACCAAGGTTAGCATTAACCGAAATTTGTTTTGGTCGCTTTTCTCGTCCACGAATTTTATTCTCCACATCATGTGCTAAAGAAATCGCATCCTCCAAAGTCTTTGGCTTGAACATATTCACTTCCGCATAGAAGTGACCAAGCAAACTGGACATTGCGCTTGTGGATTACCTCATGAATATCTTCAAGCATTCCAAGTTGAAGTAAGGCACTCCAGAAATGCTCAATGTATTGCGGGATGGATTCACGATCTCTTTGTTGCAAGAGATCCCACACTTTGATAACTTTCTCATGGAATTGAGGTGGAAGGAAATTCTGCAAAAATTTCTTTTGAAAGGCTTTCCAAGTAGAGAGACAATCAACACTCTTGCGGACAACAGTCCACCATAACGATGCTCTATCTACTAGAAGGTTAGTGATGCATTTAAGTTTATCTTTTTCAGCATATTGCTCTTCATGAAAATAGTTGTCAAATTGTCTAATGAAAGCAAGAACAATTTTGCCATTACGTTGCCCATTAAAAGTGCAGAATTTAAAATTTCTTTTACTTATCTCGGCCTCTTTCCTAAGAGCCTGTGCATCACATCAATAGTACGTTGGACGACATCTTCAGGTTGTGCTCCGTCTTGCTCAACAATGGATTGTTAAAGTGCAGCCAATTGTGCTTGCAAGTTTTAACGTTCCCTTCGCTCTTGTTAAAGTTGCATCATGATTAGATCCAATTTCTATTCCATAGTCAGCTTTGGCAAATTGCCTTCGCCCATAAAATCGTCCATATTATGATTCGACATCTTGGATTTGATTGAAGATCCGTTGCTCATCCTTTAGTCACGGGTGAATAAGATCACCACGAACTTGCTTTGTTTATTAGTATGCTTTTGCTTTTACGATCTTGCTTTTCTCGAGTAGTACGACAATTGAAAATGGTCTTTTTCCAAGCAAAATAGTCTTCCGCATAGACTGACTGTGTGTGACAATCTACTTGTTGTAAATCCATTCAGTCAAGTTGCAGGTGGGAACAGGGGCCTACTGAAGCTTCAGAACTGGTTCGAGAGTACCACAATATGAACACTTGCTATGTAATATATTAGAGATTAAGCCTTAAGCTTAAGTTAATCTTAATAGCTTAAAGCTTTTAAAAATCTTAAATGATTTGATTGAAGATCCGTCGCTCATCCTTTAGTCACGGGTGAATAAGATCACCACGAACTTGCTTTGTTTATTAGTATGCTTTTGCTTTTACGATCTTGCTTTTCTCGAGTAGTACGACAATTGAAAATGGTCTTCTTCCAAGCAAAATAGTCTTCCGCATAGACTGTGTGTGACAATCTACTTGCTGTAAATCCATTCAGTCAAGTTGCAGGTGGGAACAGGGGCTTACTGAAGCTTCAGAACTGGTTCGAGAGTACCACAATATGAACACTTGCTATGTAATATATTAGAGGTTAAGCCTTAAGCTTAAGTTAAGCTTAATAGCTTAAAGCTTTTAAAAATCTTAAATGATTTGGAATGATCCATGTAGGACAACGACATGTCTTTGATTAATTTGACGTCAACGAGTATATACTCCCGCTATGATTCGTCAAGTTGGAGAGGCTTGTGCCTCTTTTAAGCTTACAAGCTCGTATTAACTCAAACTTTATAAATTCTCTTTTTTTTTTTTTTTTTTTGCTTCTCTCTATGAGAAAAACGACTTGTAAAGGGACTTCTTGAGTGGTCCTTCGCTTATTGCGACAGGTCCTTCGCGATTAGAGGGTACAACAGAGGGTTTTTCACCACCAGGAACATGCATGTGTTGTTAATTCGTCACTAGACAGCTTGTAGAGCCCGTTCATTCCAAGAGCTTCGCCTTCGCGCGAGATGGCAAAGCGATCGGAAGCTCTTGATCTCAGCTCATCTCTAATACCACTAGTGCGCAAATCGGATGTTGTATACGTACGTAGTGAATACTGGAAGGTCCCCAAGAACAAAGAACTTTACAAACCTTTATAATTTCAAGTACAAGCAAAAGCAAATACTTGTCAAGGGATTGATTATGTGAACGAGTGCCTCTCGGATGATTTCTTTTGGCAAGTAGAATGTGAATGGAGGAAGGATTAAGGTGGGCCTTTGGATGAGAAAGGATTTCAAGCAAAAGAAAACTATTACATGGAGAATTGTGATCCTTAGAGAAGACGTTTGGAGGGTAGGAGAGGGGGAAATAGTTGCCACTGATGAACAGAGCATTGCCTGGTGAGGGGGACAACAATGTGCAGCTTCTTCCGAGGAGGAGGTGGAAAGCAGGAGTGCGTGGAGGGAGACAGGATTGGCATACATTGCTGTGGAGGAGGTGGCATAATACAACTGTGCACAGTGTTGCATCTTTTGGCTTGCAAAACCAAACTCTTATAGTTGCTTTTTGCTCCTCCTACTTTACCGATACCACTAATTGTTGTAGTCTCACCAAGAGATGTGTAGCAGATGCAAAATCTGGTAAAACTGCGGTTTTCATGGATCACACTAAAACCAACCACAGTTGGTTGGTCATGTGCGCATGATATCATTCATGTATTTTGAATTTTGAGGGTGCGTTTGTGTGGTTTTCATGGATCACACTAAAACCAACCACAGTTGGTCATGTGCGCATGATATCATTCATGTATTTTGAATTTTGAGGGTGCGTTTGTGTGGTTTGGGGGGGGGGGGTCTTCAGAAGCGCCACGTAAACCATCCCTTGTAACAGTTTTTTTGGTGGTGAGCGCCTACGTCAGCCACCACCAGTGACCAGACCGAGCATGGCGTGCGGCTCACGCAAGCCACCGTGGAAGACCCGATGTGAAGCAGTTTCGTATGTACTTTATTATTATTATTTTATAATTGTTATTTCAAGGTGAAAATGACGGGAAAACAACCGGAAGTAGGGTTATCTTTTGGCTTCCTTCTTGTCGTCTTCGTTTTTCCAACATCGGCGAAAATTTTCTTCTGCTGCTGCTTCCTCTTCTTCTGCTGGTGTGCGCTGCAAGCCTCTCCCGCGCGTGGTCTTCTTCCTCGAACCGAACCGTCAGACAGACGATCCTTTGCATCCCTCGGTAAGTTCCTTCCCCTTGTGTGGCTGTCTTATATAATGGATCCTGTCAATGCTTTCGACCTTGCCCGGATATTCGTAGCTTTCTCCTCATTACATGATCTGTGATTCCTGCAGACGAGCTTGATTTTCACGTTTCAATTATCTCCTTCCATTCCTCTCTGTTTATTTCTGCTAACAAGCCTGGCTTTCGCATTTCGTTCATCTCGCTCGATTGTCCCGAGTGTAAACGCTTGGAAGTTTCTCTCTCTCTCTTCTGGCTCTCTCAAAATTGCTTCTTGTCAATGCTTTCCACCTTGTACGGATATTCTTAGCTTTCTCCTCATTTCATGATCTATGATTCCTGCATACAAGCCTGGCTCTCACGTTTAAATGATCTCCTTCCAATCTCTCTGATTCTTTCTGCAAAGAAGCCTGGACTGTACGTTTCATTTTCTCCTTCCATTACCTCTGATTGAAATAATCTGGAAAGCTTCGCCTTCCATTGTCTCCGATGGAAGTAATCTTGGAAATCTTCATCCTCTAGAATTTGTTCAAAGCTGTCTATTTAATGCTGTTGCGTTTTATAGCCAATGGCAGCACGACCCTGGGTTCATGGAGTCATTATAGGTTGGGATTTCTCGTCTTCAAATGTGACTGGTTTGTCGTCTATACAGTGGATTTGGTGCCATTTTAACAGAGTTTATCTTTGCTTTCCTGCGTGCCGTTCCTTGGTGAACCATGTCTTTGTTTGAGTGAATTAAGTTATATATAGTGTCGCTGAGACGCCCAGATAATTATTATTCTTCCATTTCTTAGTTAATGGATGCATGGAGGCAGTGCAGGCATGGTTTATGTTTTAGTCTGTCAAAATGAGGAATAATGTCTTCATTCTCTCCTTTTGGAGTATGGGATAGGAGACATTGCTGTGTGGGTTTAGTCTGTCAAAATGAGGAATAATGTCTTCATTGGAAAAGCAATCTAGAAGTTATGTTCTAGTGTTCTGCATGAAGTATGTTATTTTCTCTTTATGAAACCAATGGAGTTATGCACTGCTGATGAGTATGTGCCTTCCTTCAGGAGTGCCCCTTAACTGTCATGTGCGAGGAGTTACAAACTGCCTGCATGCTTCGTGGCTCAATTTTGAGCGATAATTGTATGCATCGGTGGGCTCAGAAGCTTCAGACTGAGGGGTGTCCATACACATGCCCTCTTTCTTCTTACTTCTTTTGGGGCACCTACCACCGGTGGTCTGAAAGCGAGGACATTCGGCTTTTTAATCCTGACGAAGGTCCTTATTGAGTTGTAAAGGCTAGTTGAGGTCAGCAGCCATGGCTCTTCAGAATATTGGTGCCAGCAACAAGAATGATGCTTTCTACAGATATAAGATGCCTAAACTGGTCACCAAAATTGAAGGCAGAGGCAATGGTGTGAAAACCAATCTAGTCAACATGGTTGATGTTGCAAAAGCCCTGGCCAGGCCTCCATCCTACATTACCAAGTATTTTGGCTGTGAACTGGGTGCACAGTCCAAGTTTGATGAGAAAACTGGTACTGCTATTGTCAATGGATCGCATGATTCATTCAAACTTGTTGGAATGTTAGAGAACTTCATCAAAAAGTATGTTCAATGTTATGAATGTGGGAATCCAGAGACAGAGATACTTATCACTAAGAATCAGCTTGTGATTTTGAAGTGTGCAGCTTGTGGTTTTCTATCTGATGTGAATATGAGAGACAAACTAACTACTTATATTCTGAAGAACCCTCCTGAGCAGAAAAAGAAAAATGATAAGAAAGGTATGCGCAATGCTGAGAAAGAGCGGATGAGGGAAGGGGAGGCTTTAGATGAGGAGATGAGACGCTCCAAGAAGGAAATCAGGAGGAAAAAGAGTCATGAGGGAATTGCTAATGGGCACAAAAAGAAAGGTTCTGGATCGGAGTCTGACGAGCACTCCCCATCTTCTAGCCAAGCTGATGAGACTGAGGATCATCCTCCAGTTCAAGAGGCAGAAGTGCAGTGGCAGACTGATACTTCTGTTGAAGCTGTTCAGCAGCGCATCAAAGAGCAGCTCACTTCTGCCACAAGCGAGATGGTTATACTTGACATCCCTGCCAAGTTGGAAGATGCAACTGTGAAGCATGAAAAATCATCACCAAAAAGTATTCCGCCTGAGAAGTTGGAAGCAGTGTGCAAGGTCAAAGAAGATTTTATGCCTTTCAATGGTTTTGAGAAAATTGTTAAAGATCTTAGAGGCAGCCTAGACAGAGGCTATGGTGCTAGTGAGCTTGCTGCACAGCTCCAGGTTCTTCAATGCCAATCATCTGAACAGGAAGTCATGGATGCTTTTTTTGAAGCTCTTTTTGGGGGTAGTAAGAAGGGTCTTGCTAAAGATATTGGGCGAAAAAAGCCTTTCTTGTTAAAGGTGATATCTGGTGAACATAGTCAGGAACTCTTACTTGGTGCTGTTGAGGCTTATTATCTTTCTCGACCTCTTGAACTGCGAAAAGATGTTGCATCTGTTCTGAAACATCTATATGATTTGGATGTTCTTGAGGAAGATGTGATTTTAAGCTGGTATGATCGAAACTCAGATTCTGCAGCACATGAACTCAAGAAAATGGCTGAGCCATTTGTTGAGTGGCTCAAAACTGCTGAGTCTGAGGATGATGAATGAGCCATCAGTATTCAATGAGTGACTGGAGCATTATGGCCAGAGTTGGTCCCTAGGTTGCTATCTTTAAGTACTGGGCAACTTAGGATACGAATAAGCCCTGTGTCCAGTGTCTACTCCTTTTATTGTGTTGATGAATGGAGAATAATGGTTAGACTAGAGTAGTGGTTAAGTTTGTTATGTGTACTGGCGGTTCTTCTGTGAATCACCTAGTTAAACACATTTGTATTACTGAATATTTATATCCTTCCATCCAATCATTGTATTGATTGACTTGGTTCACATGTTACTAAACTGTTTTTTACTTAAATTTTTGTATGTATAAAAGTTTCTCCTGCAAAGTCTTTTAAAAAGCACATTTGTATATGCAGAAGTTTCTCCCGCAAAGTTTTTTAAACAGTACTTATATGTACACACTTCATCTTTAGGAAGTGGCTGTTTTAGGTTTTCTTGTTGAAGTATTCATTTTTGTTCTGATTTTCCTGTGTTCATTGGCACCTCAGAGCTCATCTTAAACGCACCGCTAGTTTGCAGGGTGCAGTAGTGCTACTTTTCTATCTGCTTCAGTTTTATTTGCCAAAGAGAGTGTGGCTTGGAAGTTACCAGTATTTCAAGAGTCCTCGATCCTTTCAATTGAGTTACTCTGGATATAATTCAAGAGTCCTCGATCCTTTCAATTGAGTTACTCTGGGTATAATGTTTCCTGATGTCAGCTAAGTCTGGTTATTTATCTTGAGATCTCAATATAAGATGTTTCTTTTAGAGCACTGTCTTTCCCCGGGTGGGATGTTTCCATAGCATCCCTTTTCCTTTCAGGTTTGTTGAAACCCCTCTACCTACTATGTACTTAACAACAAAACCCCCCTTATCATCACTTCATAAGTGCATTATTGTAATGAAAGATGTTAAGTTTTTGCCTTGAGTAAATTCAGTTGCCTATCTGGATTGAAGTGGTTGCCCATCCAGTTTGGCTTAGTTTTCTCTAAACTAAATTGTTGTGTCAAGCTAGTTTGGCTCGTAGTAGGAACTTTATTTTAGAATAGCATAGATTGAGCAGAGGCTTTTGCATTGTTGGAAGAGCTGTAATAAGTGTTCTACGTAATTAGTGGAAGCTGTTGCCTTAGGATACTAGAAATATGTCACAAGGCTCCCGGACTGTTACTTTCAGGATACTAAGGTACACGACAAAAGGCATGGACGCGAATCTGCTTGTGATGCAGTAATCATCTAAAATCTCTCTTGCTCTTGGCAAATCGGCACTGATAGCTTTTACCGGTCTGTATTGCTGTGCTTGATTAGAGATTGCAGCTGTGTTCTGCATGTTCACTAGTAATAGACTGTTGTGGTTGATCTGGTGTTTGTATCCACATTATTCTTGGATGGTGGCAGCAGGCCATGGGATTTTCCTTGTTTGTGGCCGGTGAGTGTAGTTTCTCCTATATTTGATTATACAATTTTATGCCCTGGGGGTTTACTTTTGTAGCAATGTTATCAAATGGCATCTGTATCTCCATTATCTGCAATACCCCTTGATGATGCATGACAAACAAGATGCATGTATAGACCTTATTGTCATCAACTCATGTCCACAGTGCAGTGAGGTCCTTGCAAGTGTTCATGGTTGATTCCATGTTCGGATAGTTAATTTTGTTGGGATTGCCCAGTTAGGCAAGATGAGGAAATGACTTTTAGCAAGCGAAAGACATGAAGATGAATGCACTCTCTTTACAACATATTCAAGTGTGGGAAAGATTTCCCCTTGGCCCCCAAAGATTTTCATGTTTTTCTTAATGTGCAAGATAGGGATAGTAGTGGTACAGCAATCCTTTGAAGTTTGTAGGATCTTTCTTGGTCCCTTTGTCATTGTCAGGATAGATCAAAACGGTAATTGCATTGTTGTTTGTGTGAAGTGGGTTGGACAAAAAAATCATCGTGGTCTCTGTTTTTGTGTCCAATCTTTCTTATGAACTAGTTAGATGTTTGCAGTCAAATTTAGCAAATTGGTTTTGTATGTGCATCATTTCTTGAATATTTCACTTGAGCTTAGGAAGTAACGAAGCTAGTTAAATTTCATATTTTTTCAAAGCCACATATAGTTTTAAAAGAACAGGGAATCTATGTATTTATTTGATGTCGGATAATGTGGAGTTAGATTGAGTTCAACTGATTCCCGCACTAAATTAAGTTTCTTATCTTGAAACAGAGTTTTAATTAAAATTTGTAACCATTGATATTATGAATCATACTAATCCTATTTAATAAGAGCTTCTTTTAGCCATATTTGAGTGAAGTGAATGCGTGCCTTTTGCATTATATATGGAAATGGAAGGGGTTTTTTTGTTGGATCATATTAAGATTGCTAACTTGAATGTGGTTGTAACCCTATCTATACAAAATGAATGCATGCCTTTTGAACTATGCATAAGATGAAGAATACTTGTGATGAAAGCTTTTGTAATGAATTAGATTTCACTAGAAACATATTGTACAAGTCAAGATGTTGCCTTGATGAAGAGTACCTTGCAAACTATAAAACAAAAACCCAAGTAATGACTTGGTTAAAGTTTGAAGTGTAGTGGCTTTGATATTTCAATATTCTTTTGATAAAAATTAATATATAACTCAGTGAAAGCATAGCACTAACATAGAAAAACACAAGAATATGTTGGCATGCCTCTTCATTATTTTACAATGTGCCATTCCCCCATCTTTCAAGAAGATATGTGATTTTCTATGTTTTTTTTTTAAGTTTTAAATTACTAAATATACAATTAAAAAAAGAAAATATATTCTAGCCTTATGAAAGATTATGCTTATGAAGATTGTACTTGCTTTTGCCAAGGTCAAGCCTCTAATGATGAAATATAATTGAATGAGCAAACTACATTAATTCAAAATTCAACTTCATTGCTTTCATGTTGGAAACTACTTGAAGTATTGCGTTATTAACTTAATATGGTTAATAAATATTTTATCAATGACCTACCAACTCTAACTACAATGTATTAACTTAACATAGTTTAGCTATTGTATGCTTGCTAAATTGAATGTGATTGTAACTAGATCTACACGAAATGAATGCATGTTTTTAAACTATGCATAAGATGAACACTTACGAACTCGTAAAGCTAATTAGATTTCACTAAAAACATGATATATAAATTGAAATGTTGTCTTGGTGAAGAGTACTTAGTAAAAGCATAGCACTAACATAGAAAAACACACAAATATGCTAAACAAGTAGCATGTCGAAGAGAGCTCGTACATGCCTCTTCATTATTTTATAATTATGGGGGAAGGTGCCATTCCCCCATCTTTCGAGAAGATATGATATTTTTTTATACTTTTCTTTATTATTCAATATGTTATTAAAAAAATATAGTTTAGCATTATGTCAGATTGTCGGATTGTGCTTGCTTTTGTCAACATCAAGCTTGTAATGATGAAATAGAGTTGAATGAGCCCTAACGCATGGCATATAGCTTGATGGGGTTACTATTGGCCTCCTGTGTACCTCCACTAGGGTGGCCATGGGGCAATGGCATGTATGTGGTAGCCAGTGGTCATAGCTAGTGGTTAGTCATGCCCCCAAGGGTGTTTGTGGTAGTCTTCTATGTGAACATCCCCTCTTGATCACCATTAGCCAATAGGAGGCATAATGCGCCACCACAACATTATCACACAATAGATGGGGAGCCACAAGTTATGCAATGCCATAGTGAAGCATTCGACGCGAAGGTGCTGGACAATGAGATGGATGCCAAGGTGGCAGACTTTGACGTGTGTCGAGTCAAAGCTAGTGCTAGGTGGACAACTGCAATATATGTTGATGGCATGAAGGGCACTGAGGTGGATATAGACTGGTGGATCAAGGCTAGCACCGAATGAGCTAGCATGGAAACTGCCCTTAGCGTGGATGAACCACTCATTGGTTCATGCATGGCATCCAACTTCAACCATAATAGAATATTGGGATGAGGATTTGAGCGGCAAACTCCTCAACCTGCTATTTGAAGAAGCTAAAGTGATTGCTCTACCAAAGTATTTGAACAAAAGGATGCTCTGTGAATTCATCGAGACATGTACATATATGCTGATGGCTACAAGAAGAAAATCAAAAGAGCCAATAGGATTTTGCAGCAATAAGTGAGTATTTCAAAGCAGCCAATGTGATGGTTATGGACACCAAGAGCAACTCTTAGAAGATTTGTAGGATAGCCATTAATCCCAACAAACTAGTCAATATAGCAGGCCGAGGCACAAGGAACTTTAGGCACGTATCTAGATAGTAAAACGAATAGCATCTAGTAAATGCATAATTTTTTCTAGTTAGCAACCGTGGATTTTTGAATTGCAACTAGGTTATTTTACTAGATAAAATGAATCTTTATCTAGTAAAATAAGTGTCTACATAGTAAAATAAGACAAATTTCTAAATAACATCTAATGTAGCCATCTCTACTATATGAAAATCAAGCTATAACTAGTAAAACAAGTGTCCATAGTGAATCCAATTGAATTCCTATATTACATCTAACATAGTTATGCTTATATAACAAGTTAAGTGCCACATCACAATCAATGGGCTTAGCCACCAGACCATCTGATACAATCTCAAATATGACAATGGTGAATGCACACTCATAACAACATGTATGTATACATTCAAAATGTATATGTCCTTTGAGATGCACTTCACCCACACTTAGATTATTTTTCATTTCCACATACATGGCATAAATTTATTTTTTGGTAGGAAGCTTTAAGTATGTATTAAAAGGAAAATTTACAAGATATGTAGTAGTTCAGGCTCCATTACAGGGGGGCAACCTGGATCAAAAAAGACCATATCTTTATCATTGAACAAGTCCAAAAAAGCATGAGCTAGCTTTTCTTCTATTTTCCTAAACTTAGTTCTATTACTGCAGTCCCTAGAGAAGGTGCCTTCTCTTCATTCTTCATGATTCTATTTTGCAGCCTTTTTTTAAATTTCTGCAATCATGGTTGCCACCTCCATCTCCTGAACTTCTTTCTTGATGTCTTTACATTGTTGAATGGTCTTCTTTGCCTCATTTTCATCTTGCAAAAGCAAATTAGACTTAAAACCCTAGAGAGGATCAGCAAATTGCTTTTCAAATACCATTTTATTCCTGCATATCCATATGTTCCATAAATAGAGACTTCTCAGCCAATTCCAGACAGGGGGGTACACCATAAATTTCCCTTAACAATAATTATTTCCAAGTGATCTTAGTGGGGTGCCACTTCAAGATTAAAACCTACAGTAAACAAAATATGTTAGTATTTTGAGAGCAATTAAGAAACAAATGAGGGATAGATTCTACCTGGATACCACGCCTTTGGCATATTCCATTTCCTATGCCAACTTTCAGAGCCCTCTCATTGGTCCAGAGGTCTTTCACCGTGATCAACCACATCAGACAAGAAATTTTAGGCTGGATAGAGGTAGACCACAGGTTGTTGAATCTGTAGTTCCATTGATCTACATTCCAATTAATATGCCATCTAGCATTAAGTTTGTAGCACAGTTGAGCATTGTTTATCTTAAGATCAGGCAGTGGAAGTAGTGACTTGTCTCCTTGCAAACACACCCCTCTGTGGTTGAATTGTTGGTTGAGATTTATTCCTTTTGCTCTATGTTGGTCCCATAACATTTTCCTTCCCCTTAAAAAATCAATTTCATGTTGTTTGAGGTTAAACAGTTCACCCATCTTTTCCTCTTGAATCCAGTTTTTGTCTTTATAGTCCCATATGTCACCCCAAGTTTTAATCCCCTTTTTATATAGTTTACAGGCCAGATTGGCCTCTTGGTCTTCTATTGCTCCATGAAAGAAGCTGAACCAGATAGAATCTCTGGAGCTCCAAGGGAGTGTGAGATTGATTTGGGAAGAAGGCCTAAGGAGACCCTTGTATTTGAACCAGGCTTCCCAAATTCCTTTGGCTAGTTGAGAACAATTTTTGGTTTTTATATTTACAGGGCTTATTGCTACTGCTAGAGGATCAAGTCCCTTCCACTTGGAGCATATTGACACTTGGAAATGTTTGGTTGCGGCATGTAGAAGGTTTATCCAATCTTCCTCCTCTCTGTTCAGGCTTCTTGCAATCCACTTAGCTGCTAGCTTTTCAGCCAGGCTATGAAGATTAGGAAGACCAAGCCCTCCCAACTTTTTTGGTGTTGTACATATCTTCCAAGACACTTTAGGTATCTTGAATTTATCCCCATCCCCACTCCATAAGAAATTTCTGCCCAACCTCTCAACTTGTTTCATCCCTGTCTTTGAGGGTTTCCAGCATGCAAGAAAATATATTGTTGAAAGGATAAGAATGTGTTTCAGCACAAGCACTCTTCCTGCCATATTGAGTTGACAGCCCTTCCATTTCTCAAATTTTTTGCTTATCTTATCTATCACCCAGTCCCACCTTTGCTTCATAGTCACATCAAAGCCCATAGGAATACCTAGCAACCTGAAAACTTTACCAGATTCTATTTCTTTACAACCAGCTTCTATCAGCCACCTGGGAGAGGGACTTATCAGGGTTTTAATTCTTGTCTTTTGAGGATTTATGACTGACCCTGAAGCTCTACAGAAAATTTGTAGGCATTGCCAAAATGCAACAAGGGAAACAGGATCATTGTTGACTGTGCTGTTTGTATCATCAGCAAACTGATTAAGTACCATATCCTTTTTATTTGGAAGTTTAATTCCTTGAATATTCCCTTTATTAACTCCATCTTGTATTAACCACCCTAGAGAGTCTGCAACAATGGCAAATAGGAGTGGAGCCAGGGGGCAGCCTTGCCTAATGGATCTTCTAAGAGGAAAAGAGTATGTCATTTGTCCATTGACTGCAATCCTTGTGGATGCATTGCCAAACAGGGTGCTAACAAATTTAATAAACCTCTTACCAAGTCCCATATCCTGAAGGGACTGTAGTATGAAATCCCATTCTAACCTGTCATATGCCTTATCAAAATCAATTTTGAAGAAGACAAAATCCTGGTTTTCTTTTTGAGCATGCTCAATGCCTTCCCAAAGGGCAATGATAGCATCAAGTATAAATCTTCCTTTTATAAAACCTTTTTGTTCCTTTCTAATCCACTTATCCAGATGGATTGATAATCTTCTAGCTAGAGTTTTTGCAAATACTTTATAAGCTGAGGTCAAGCAAGTAATGGGTCTCCAATTAGTTAGGCTTTCCTTCTCATCTCTTTTATGTATTAGTTTTACTACTCCTTCATTTATAATATGTGGCAAAGCCCCATACTTGAGAGACTCTCTCTAGACTTTTAGTAAGGGATGAATAAGGAAGTCTTTGAATTCTTTAAAGAATTCATTGGGCAGACCGTCAAGCCCTGGGCTCTTTCCATTTGCTAAAGAATCTATGGTGTCTTTTAGTTCAATTTCTGTGATGTCCCCCTCTAGGATGCTAGCTAAGCTAGAAGGTACTACCTTCTTCCTTACCCTTGCTATCCCTGCTTTAGCTGCAGTGTCATCCAAACTGCTCTCCCTAGGAGTACTAAACATTTTGGAGAAGAACTCCTTGGAAATAAGGAGGTTCTCCCCATTGTTCTGGGCATAAGTTCCATCCTCTCTTCTAAGCAGGGGGATTGTGTCTTTGTCTTTTTTCTTTTTAAGGATTTGAAACATTTCTTTGGTGACTTTGTTAGCCTTTCCAACCCACCAATGCCTAATAAAGAGTTGAATACTAGAGGCCTCTTTCTCTTCAGCTAACCTCAGTTCATTTTTAACCCTTAGCAACTGAGGCTGAAGGTATGTTTCCCCTTGGTCAACCCTTATTTCAAGTGTTTGACATTCAACATATTTTCTTGCTCTACTAATCCTTGTACTTTTAACTTGCTGTAACTTGACCTCTTTAAGATATTGTTGGGTGTCTCTAATGGCTCTAGTCCAAGCTTGGGCAGGTGACCATTCTTGTTGAAAGGATAGAGACCATATCATGCAAAGAGTGTCTCTTACATTCTGGTTCTTGAAAAGCCTAGGGTCTGTATGAAACCACCCAGCCTTAATGGTATGCCCAGAATTTGAAAGGACAAGCTGAATGGGTTTATGGTCTGACAACACAATATTATCTAGGACTTTGGACCTACAATTGACATATGAGGCCAACAGCCTTGCTGAAACATAAAACCTGTCAAGCCTTGCCTTTCTTAAGTGACAGTCACTTTGATTATTTCCCCAAGTGAACCCCAAATCCTCACTGACATCAGTAAGACCATGAAATGCTTTAGTAATTAACCATTTATCTTTTTCCTTACCTGAAATGCTATGTCCTTTTTCCAAGTGCCTATCTTTGGAGGTTTCCACCATGTTGAAATCTCTAGCCAAAATGATGGGACAATTGATTACCTGTAAGGTATCCCAAACTCTAGCTCTCTCCATAGAGGAATTAGGTGCATAAATAGACACAATTGCAAACTCATCTTTATCCTTGAAGTGCACTGCAACCCAGTTAGCATTATCATCATGAAAGACTTTGAGCAATTTGTCATTTAGCTTTGATGAGATTCCTATGCAAGCTCCCCCTCTCCTATTTGTGTGTTTGGTTGAGAACCAAATGTGTTCTCTTGATACTCTATCTAAGTTCTTAAGTAGGGGGGTTTCAGTGACTTTAATCTCTTGTAGGCATATTATATCAAGGGCAATGGCATCAATTTTAAGTCATTCCCTGATGATTAATGCCCTTTTAGGTTCTGCCAGCCCTTTTGTGTTATAGGAAATAATTTTCAGTTTGTCCATCATCATCGTAAATCTAGTTCTTTTTAGATTTTCCCTTCTTACTAGCTTCTTTACCCTGACCAAATGGGTTACTAGCACTCTGCCCTACTCTAGAGTATCTTCTTTTAGAGTTTTGTGCCCGAGTTCCATCTTTTCTTGGGCTTTCCCCTAAAGGGGGACTTAGGGGGATGTCTCCCCCATCTGGTAGCTCCTCCTCTTCAGCCTGAGTCAGTTCAGTGTCATCCTGAGTGTTGAGGTCTATGATGGGGTTCTCCCTATTTTTCCCTTCATCATTGGCCTCCATTTGAGTCTCTTCAATAATCACATCATCATTATCAGATTCCATGGGTTTTCCCTCCTTATCTTTACTAGATTCTCCTTTCTCAAATATACTAGTGGGCTCCTCCTCTATATTCATTAGAAGTGCTGAAAATCTATTGGCATTATTGTTTTTACTCTTAGTTGGGTTACTGTTTTTATGGGCTGACTGATTCTTGTTTTTCTCCTTCCTATTTACTGTCTGAAAGCCATCATCCTGGGCTTTCTCAGTTTGAGGAGGGGTTTGTTCCTTTTGGGGCTCTGACTTTTCCTTATTTTTCCATTCTGGGCAATTTCTAATGAAATGCCCTGTTTTGAGACATTTAAAACATGCGTTGGGAAGATTTTTATAGAGGACTGGCTGGTCCTTTATAAAATTTCCCTCTGAGTCAGAGATTAGCAAAGATTCTACAAGTTTTTTACTGAGATCTACTTCTATCAACAGCTGGGGGTGCCATCTAGGATTGATATCCGTGTATGGTCTTTGTCCCAGAAGTTTGCCTATTGAGGATGATAACATCTTAAGGAATGGGTACAAATTCAGTGGGAGATTGGGAAACTCTACCCACACAGGTATACAAGTAGGCTTTGGGCCTATAGGGTCAAATTCCGGGGCCCATTTGAATAGAGATAACAGTGAGCTTTTGAGCATCCATTGCCCATAGCTCAAGATGGTCAAGGCAGCTTGTTCATTCTCAAACAAGAAGAAGAAATAACTATTTGGGAGATAATGCATGACTATTGGTTTAGCCCCAATTGGTTCCCAGTTGGTTCATACCCATGTCCTTAGAAATTCCATTGGGGTTCGGGCACCATGACATAATCCTATTAGAGCCCTAGATTGATATGACAAATTGCATTTTTTTAACTCACCTGCTGGAACCAAAAGAGGTACTTTGTTACCTGCTGTGGTGGTGGAGTCTGTTTCTAAGTTACTGGGAGTTTGGCCCGCTTTGGGGATGCCGTTGGTGTCAGATTGCCCTTTTTGTGGTCCACCCTCAGCCTGATGTTCGCTTCTTTGAGGAAAGCTCTACTGACCTCCAGAAGCTACTTGGTTGTCAGACCTCTCAGCCTCTTTGAGGCTCTCCCTTTGGAGGTAGGGGCTGCCTCCACCACTTCTTCCCAATGGGTCCGAAGGGCCTCCCATGTTGATTGGTCCATTTCCCAGGGCCCATTCGCCTCCTCCACCTCCGAAACCTCCACTTTGACTCCTTCCCCAGATGCCATGGTGATTTTGTTGAGCTGATAAACCATTGAATAATGGGTTGCCAACGACGTTCCCAAAAGATTTATTTAGTGACCCCGCCATGCCCCTACAGAGCTGATTGTTGTTCCACGCCCAGCATGCTTTAGGGTTTAAATCGACGTGCTGCATATTGATATCTCGGTCCATCGCTCTATCTGCGATAGAGTTTCACAAGAGAGAGACGACTCGAGGTAGAAGACGTGCAGCGCAGGCATCCAGAAGAGACCGCAGCGCTTCAATGCGCAACGTAGCATAGACGCACAGAGAGAGAGACAGAGCACAGACGCACTCGGATGTTATCACTCACTCGGACGTTTTCACGCCCTCGGACGTTATCACACTCGGACGTTTCTCTCTGCACTCGGACGTTATCACGCACTCGGACTAGTGTGCACTCAGACAGAAAAAACGTCGGCGAAAAAAGGCGTCCTGCGCACTTGGACGTTTCTCAGTTGGGCGCATGCGCACTCGGAGGTCCCGCGCACTCGGAAGTTTCTCAGTTGGGCGTGCGCACTTGGATGTTTCTCAGTTTTTTTAAATAATATAAACATTTCCTTTTCAAATTAAAACAAAATAAACAATGAGAATTTCATCCGATGCAACTCAATGATTGTGATGTTTGCATAGTTAATTTGGTGGGCCCCTTCTAAAGTAAGGGTATACCTATCCATTAACATAATAGAGTTGACTACTAGCAAAAGAATATCTATTATCTCCCAATTATCCAAGTTCCAAGAAACTTCTCTTCCTAATTTCCCATCAATGAGCAATAGATTGAGCAATAGACAAGTCTTTTCATCTCTCCCTAATTTCCTATTGACGAGCAATAAACAAGCCTTCTCCTCACTTTTAGCTCAACTTCCTATTTAGCATGCAACTTGATTTGAGCAACATATGAAGTACTAGATTGAAGCTAATGTATTAGATGTACTATCATTCCAAGCCAATTTTTTATGTAAATGACATTATTGGGCTCTCAAGGTTGTGGAGTCCTTTGGTCAAATCTATACGTGAGAAGTCACCCTCTTGGGCTCTTAAGGTTGTAGCTATGGGGACTCCTTTGACCAAATCACCTATATGTGAGAACTCACCTATTCAAGCCTATTGTGATGCTAGTGTCACTATTTTTATACTCCAATTGTTACAATTCATCACATAAGCTAGTGTAGAAAAGACATTAGTAGTAAAAAGTCACTCATTCAAACACTATAGAAGCAACTTGCTCCTTCACTATAATGAGAAAACTATGTGCTCATCCAAATCAAATTGCTTCGTAGTTTGGTATCCACATTACTCACATTTTAAGAGTTTTTTTTTTAGTCATTAAATTCATGAAGCATACTAAGAAAGTGGTCACAGTGCATGTGAAACTCAAATATGAGATTGATTACATGGAAAGATTGTCTTACATTAGAACTAAAAGGCATTGTTACACAACACCTTCACGAGTTTCCATTTACATATAAGGTAATTGTTCATTAGAAGGAGCATCACTCATTGTGGTAGCCATTGTACTAAAAATTATAAATAGGAGACATTAGATTCAATGCAAAACTTAGGATTTGTCCAAATGGATTTTAGAAATGGGCATTTACTAACTAGACAAGCCAAATGTTCACGAGATAGCTACACTTGTGACAAACCAACAATAACACCTAGCTTTTAAGAACCAGTTCAACGGAAAGTGCTGCCACAAAATAAACATTTTTATCTTGGTGATGATGACTAAGGTATTCCAATCTAATGTGACACCTATTCATTTAATGTTATGGATAAAGATTTGTCCCAAGGGAGGTGCTTCATATGAAACTTTAGAGCGTCTACCTTACATTGCATGATGTATCACATTAGATATCACCATGGAATAAGAGGGAAACTCCAAATAACTTGGTCTATTATGGGAGATCTATAAGTTTCTCATCCTCCATGTACAAGTAATTTCAAGATCTTTGCAAAAATGCAAATTGCAAATGTGAGTGTTTCTTGGTAGAGCTATTTGGAAAAGTAGTGATAAGGGATGGCATGAACCATCTTTATAAACTATAGAGGGAATTATTGTACATATTATATAGCATACTCGTATTTCTTCGCACACTACACAATCATAGAAAGCAACTATTTTTTCTTTAATTTTTGAGTTGATCTAAACATTTAATTTATGGTTGTCATGCATACCTTATGTGAGTTGGTATACAACAAATAGTTAATTGAAGAAAATACTCATAGCCACGAGCTTGGACATGTTAATGCACATAGAGTCTCCATCCTACACTTGTTAGAATAATACTTCAATATTTTTTCTAACTCCCTTAATCTAGCAAGATGTTGATAGCCTTTGAGTACTATAGTGATAGCAAATTCTCAATGATATGTAATCTTCCTTTATTAATTTTGAAAATGGTAGAATAAATATTTCGCATACTCTGGCTATCACCCAAGAAGCATACATATCAAATCAAAATTGTTTATTGTTTGGGTTGATGCTCTTGATTGACTAAGTCAACAACTTTCCCTAAACGTGACAGAGTCCACATGTTAGCTTTGACTCTTTGCATCCTTTATTACACTAACTATGCACATCTAGTTACTCAAAAATTTTCTTAAACAATTGAATGTAAAAATGGAAGGGGTCTTGTATTGACACGAAGACGGATGATTGGGATGATGGCTCTGCAAAATTTGTGTGATGGATAGATTCATGAAGTGGGGATCCCTTACTAAGGAGCAAAAACTTGCACCCAAGTGGGAAGAAGCCAATCACCTCTATTTAAGAAAAAATTGTGTGATGGATAGATTTAGGAAGTGGGGCTAAGGAACAAAAATTTGCACCCAAGTGGGAAGAAGCCAATCACCTCTATTTAAGAAAGACTTTTAAAGTCCTTATTATCAAGTTTAAGGAAGTGTTAGTACTATAGTTTACAAAAGTCATATGTGTTCATTTGTTAGCCATATCTTTGTGGTTGCATATATCAAACCTACAAAGGTGGTTAGGAAGATAAACTCAAGGGGATTTGAATGCCAAACATACTTTGTGTGTCTATCAAGGAGTTTACCTGCACAACTCAAAAAAAGTATTTGCAAAGAGACATACATGATTGCCATTTACATGTAATAATATATCTCTCTCTCTCTCTCTCTCTCTCTCTCTCTCTCTCTCTCTCTCTCTCTCTCTCTCTCTCTCTCTCTCTCTCTCTCTCTCTCTCTCTCTCTCTCTCTCTCTCTCTCTCTCTCTCTCTCTCTCTCTCTCTCTCTCTCTCTCTCTCGTGGATAGTTTGTCTGGTAGATACATGCATGCCTAGTAGCTTGTGGGTAGCTCTCCTCGGGTGAACATGGAAGATCAAACATCTGACAAATGTTGCTCCATTAATAATGTATTCTCCTTCCTTTGACCATTAATCGGTTGATTTTCCATATAGCAATAGGAAGTCTCAATATAGATGCTCCTCTTTCAATCTGTATGTATTGGCTCCCATAGCCTCATACTTTACAATACAACTGCAATTGGGTATAGCTGCACAATCGACTTACAAGGGATTGGGAGGAGGAGGAGGAGGACAATGGTTTGCCCAAGCATGCAAGGATATATTACACTCCCACAGCATGCTAGCACTCATAAATGGCTTGCAAGGAGGAGGAGGAGATTGGTTTACTACAGCATGCATCAGGTTTCAGTCCATTGGCAACCTACTAGCACTAGAAGTGTATGCCATGTGTTTACCTCTCTTGGTCCAATGATGTTTATTGGACCTTTAAATGTTAACTCTACATTACCCTTTGTTCAAAATCAAGCTAGTTACACTTTTGATCCCCATGATTGTGGTATCTTTCTTTTGTCCTAGTAAAGAGCCAAGATATTTCATTTGAACACTGGTCATAGTCATAACATCATCTATATCATTATACCATCAAAGTCTTGTTACAAGATTACTTTGGACATAGGTTCTGTAAATATCTCTAGTGCATTATGATAATAGGCACCTTCTTGCTTAGACAACAAGCTAAAATATTTTCCACATGCTTCCATTACCTTCTTTTGGTTAGTAAGATAACTATAAGCATCCATTTTGCAACACAACACTGTCTTTGAGTCTCTTTTTCTTCAAACTTTTGATGAATTTTTAAGAGACACATTGCAAATTAGCTTGCAAACCTTTTGCTATGTACAAGGCCAACTTTCTCCATCTCTATACTTCGATAATTATTTAGGAATTTAACTTTTTACAACACTTGAAAATTAGTTCAATAATTGTTCCTTCTAGTATGGTTTATTGTGGGAGCTTTCACTCAACCGCCAAGACCCACGGACCGCTTATTGTTTCAAGCGTTCCAAGCCGAGCACTAATGGATACCTCTCACATAGCCGACGCGCCATCCATATCTATGGGTGTAGTGAGCTTACCTTGATGCCGTTCGAGTTACCTCCTCTCCCGCGCACTCCGGTAGCTCCACGATCCAAGTGCAAGCTTCAAGCAAGCTCAATCCTCCCGCTCCAAGCTCCATTGCCGCGAGCAAGACAAGAGAAGAGAAGAGAAAAGAAGAAGAGAGGAGAAGATGGAGCGCTTCTCCTCCTCAGTCCCTCACCCTCACACACTCACTCCCTCACACTCTCACACTCCCTCTCTCAAGCACAAGCTCAAGCAAGCAAGAACAAGAAGAAGAAGAAGAAGAGGAGAGCTACTTTTGGCCACACACAAGAATGAGCTTCTCATTCACTTTTCAACTTTATATACAAAACCCTAAATCCCTTTTGGGCGGTCATCCCCTTTTCCCCTTTTTACATGGCCGGCCGTAGCCTTGGCCCTTTTTGCCATTGTCCTTCTATCTTCCTAGCTTCCTTTCCACCGCCCATCTACATTTACAAATTGCACGGGTGAGAGCCTGGTGCTCTTTTACAAGATTTCAGGGTGCGCCTTTTTATGTTAAAATGCGCATTTCCCCTTTTGCCTTTGCCTTGGACTTTTAAGGTTGCCCTTGCGCTTTTGGCCTTTTCTCCTTTTCTTTCTTCAATCGGGCTACCTTTTTTCCACCTTTGCCCTGCGTCTTTTCCACTTCCTTTTGCTTTCTTCGTGTTGGGGTTAACATTACCCCCCTCCTAGAGAGTGCCAGTCCCATGGCACTCACCGTCGTAGGTAGCATGCTGTAGCATGCACCGAAGATGTGGGTAACAAGGATGCCTGTGGTTTCCATGGAGGAGTGTTGGTGGTGGTGTGGCAGAAGGTCCTGGGGCCTGTTGGTGGCCCAGGTGGCTGGTGGAAGGTTGTTGGAGTTGGTGGTAGGGCTATGCTGTGTTGGGGATTGCATTGATGGCCAGCACAAGTGTTGGTTTGTTAGGGATTCTGCACATGATGATTCTTTGCGGGCTTGTCGGATGGTAAAGGGACAAGCATTCACAGTTGAGTGTTGATGAAGAGCGAACAACACCTTATACCTGCAATTGGAAAACCTCACATGTGGTCTCTCCTTAAGGGGCAGTGCTAGTCTTCTTATCGTGCACAAGACATATTTGATTAGTTTGGGAGACAGGTCGAACTCTAAGCAAGCTGAGAGTATTGTCCTGCACTTGAGGACCCAAACTGTGCATATACTTTGGTGTAGATATTATGTAAGTGCTCGTGCATACTTAGATATTATGTAGTTAGAAGACCGTGGGCTAGTTTCTCATAACAATGCGTGGATGAAGCAAAGTTGTCCATGTGGAGAAGGAGTACACGTGAAGGTATATGAGACATCCTTTGCATTGTGACTGCACGATGTAGCGTAATTGAATACAAGGACACCGCACTTTCAGTAGCTGGAAACTATTGGACTTGCTTGATGAGTACGGTGTACTTTTCATGGCCAATCGTGCGGTGCTTATCACCACTGATTGCAATGGTACTAAGGTAGAGTGCAAAAGAAAATTGTGCAAGTGGGTCAGGGTGACAGGTCTAACCCTAGGCGAGACAAGCTCCCCAGGTATGTCCTGCCCTTGATGTGCCCTGGACAATTGTGGGTGATTGTAGGGGGCTAGGGGACTAGGGACGAAGCCGGTCGACCAAGGTCACCAGACGTACCTAATTTGAGGACCCCTAGGTGCTATGCTGTGATCGTGGGTGCTTCTTATTTTTTTATTCATTTCTTTTCCTTTTCTTTTCCTTTCTTTTCGTTTCTTTTTCTTTTTCTTTCTTTCTTTCTTTCTTTCTTCTTCTTCTTCTTCTTCTTCTTCTTCTTCTTCTTTTTGCCTGAGTACAACCATTACAATATGTTGAGGCTATCAGCCTTTCAATGGGTTGGAAAATGTCAAGCTTCGAAGGCTCCGAAAATAAATAGTACAATGATGATGGTGCCCTAGCCTCGTTGTCAGAGAGCATTGGCGAAAGGGGGAGATACACTTGAGCTATTGCAACCCTCCTTGCGGCACATGCGATGTGGGTACAATTGAGGTAACGGCTGCCGTGAGCCAACTATAGAGCTTGACCCAGAAAGGGGGCGTGGCCCAGGAATGTTTTGTGGGCCATGCAATGTGGGTGGTTGGCAAGGGTGCTTTCGACAGTGTGGCTTTGCTGCGGGGGTTGTGGGTGTTGCGGTGATTGGGTATTGAATATTTTCGCACAAGGACCTGTATTATCCTGCATCCACTTGTCGCTTCATGAGAGCATATGCATTGTGTATGCCACAACTATAATAAACCAGTGCAATGCAAGGAGACATCACCTATTTGAATTCTATGGTGTTGACTAGACATTTCTCACCTGCGCTTGATTAGCTTTTTCTTTTGCTAAAGGCGTAGCATATATTAAACGCAGATATGATAAGTTCATACAAGTCAGGAACATGTCAACACTTAACAAGTCGGGAACACTCAACCATTTAAAAACAAAAAGTCCTGGCCAGTTATCATTTGATAAGCCCCTTATGCATTATGGGTTACTCGATTTGTACGAGGCGGGGCGAGTCTGGATGGCCGGGTGATTGGGGCTCTGCTGGTGTGGGACTCCCGTGGGGGTGAGCACGGAACATGTCGGCCGGGATATGAATGGTATAATCCCGGCTCGCTACCGTCTCCAAAATTTCTTTAAATAATTCATTAAATTATTCTCTTTCCTGAGCTCCCCTTTCTGCCTTTGAGTGTCTGGGGCCCGAGCGGGAGCTGGGAGTGCATACTACTAGTGCTGCGGCCTGTTGTGGGTTTCGAGTCTCGACTTTCTTGACTCGAGGGTTCTTCAGCCTTCGCCCTGGGCAATGTCGCTTAGGGCCCCGCTTCTTGGTATACCTCTTGATGGTGGGCACATAGTGCTCTGGTGGAGGGGCGCGTGCCACATGCTCCCGCCTTCTGCGAAGAGCATCTTTGCATGCTAGATCTCCATGATTCTCCATGCGTTCCGCCGCAAAAGGAAACCTGCAAGACGCATGTTTTTTAGTTCCAAAATCTTTCTCATAAAACCTTAATCCTAGTTAGGCATAGAAAAAAGAATACACAAGAGAACCAATAAATCAATATATCTCTATGGTACAAATATAAATGTTAACCCCAACACGAAGAAAGCAAAAGGAAGTGGAAAAGACGCAGGGCAAAGGTGGAAAAAAGGTAGCCCGACTGAAAAAAGAAAAGGAGAAAAGGCCAAAAGCGCAAGGGCAACCTTAAAAGTCCAAGGCAAAGGCAAAAGGGGAAATGCGCATTTTAACATAAAAAGGCGCACCCTGAAATCTTGTAAAAGAGCACCGGGCTCTCACCTGTGCAATTTGTAAATGTAGATGGGCGGTGGAAAGGAAGCTAGGAATATAGAAGGACAATGGCAAAAAGGGCCAAGGCTACGGCCGGCCATGTAAAAAGGGGAAAAGGGGATGACTGCCCAAAAGGGATTTAGGGTTTTGTGTATAAAGTTGAAAAGTGAATGAGAAGCTCATTCTTGTGTGTGGCCAAAAGTAGCTCTCCTCCTCTT